>NC_140174.1:86312283-86444783 GCF_963971535.1 Notolepis coatsorum | reverse complement strand
TATGTGTGTGTGTGTGTGTGTGTGTGTGTGTGTGTGTGTATGTGTGTGTGTGTGTTTGTGGGTACGCCAGCGTCGGACAGTGTGAGAGAGAACGCTGCAGTCAGTAGAAAGTAGGAAGGAAGAAATTTAAATCAATCAATTAATCAATCAATCAATCCGCGATTTTTCTTTTGTTCTAGGTTGACTCAAGACCCATCAATTACATCATCCAACATTGTTTAAAGGACTAACACATTCCCCTTGACAGAATCGCTTCATATTTAGTCGTTATGGTGCTTTCAACATAACCATTTGTTGTCCGCGATCTTGTTTTCTCCCGGAGTGAGCCGGGGAGTGATATGTGATTCGGTTGTGGGCGGGTCCTGAGCCCAGGACCGTGGATTGTTGCCAATAAAGACGTGTAAATGGCCAATCAGAATCGAGAAATTTGCATGCCGTTGTATAAAAATACAATACAAAATAAATGCAATAACACAAACAAACACAAAGTCTACAGCACACCCCCATATCATCATCCTACGCGACTAAGCCATTTTTTCATCTCTTTTTAAAAAATTCCTTCTGAGACAATCATTTTTATGGACACTGGCAGTTTGTTCCACTCATAGGCTGCAGAGTACCGAAAGGTATTTTTCCCCATTGAGCTACTAAAAATGCACAGTTTGATATTGGTTAAACTGCCCCTCGTTGCATAGGAGTGGGTGTCCCTAAAGCACATAAAATAATTTGAGAGATATGAGGGGACCCTATTATACATTATTTTATGGGTAAGGCCCAACTTGATTTGAATAACCCGTTTTTCCACTGGGAGTCAATTAAGTTGATTAAATATGGCTACATCCAGGTGAGTGCGGGTAGGAAGCTTTAACACTACTCTAATCAATTTGTTTTGGGCAGTCTGAAATTAATTTTGAATTTTCTGAGGTACACTACTGTACCAGAAGGAGGCAGCGTAGTCAAAATGACTCTGTATCAGGGCACCTGACAACATCCTAAGTTTTTTTCTATCCAACATATCCGACTTAAGAAATAGAAGTGCAAGATCTGTGGTGGGTCGTTAGACCCCCCTAGGCATGGTTTATTGGTCACAAATCACGACTACAAGTGGTGTAAAGCTTTTATACAACTGCCAGATTCATCCAACCTTATTTCTATACAATAAACACACATTAATCGAAGATTTATTGAAAAAACCATCCGCCAGAAAAAGTAGTTCCCACAACTACAAAAAAGACAAGTTGCCTCCATGTGGAAGCAGCTTGAAGTGCATCCAACCAAACTAACACATCCAACTGTGTATTATTGGAATGATTGAGAGAAGTTGCCTCATGTGGAAGCAGCTTGAAGTGCATCCAACCAACTAACACATCCAACTGTGTATTATTGGAATGATTGATTGAAAATTTTATTACCAGATGCAGAATGGGTACAATACAGTACGGCTCAATACACACAATTGTTAAGGGAATGCAGACCTACTTTCCATAGAACTTCATTCTTAGATGCTTCTATATAAAGTAGGTAAAACAAATTAAAACGTTTTCTTTGCCCTATAGGAAAAAAACGTTTTCTTCGCCCTATTTTTTTATTTATTTCTTTTAGCCTAAACTTAACCAGTTGGAAACCAGGGGTACAGTAATAAAATTAGCAATCAACCAATCAATCAATTCAATAGACCATGCTCACTTAAAACAGCGCTGCTTCTCTCTCAGTCTGACTCCCCCGCTGTTGCAGACAGGAGTGTGTGTGTGTGTGTGTGTGTGCGTGTGTGTGAGTGTGTGTGTGTGTGTCACAGTGTGTGTGTGTGTGTGCGTGCGTGTGTGTGTGTATGTGTGTGTGTGTGTGTGTGTGTGTGTGTGTGTGTATGTGTGTGTGTGTGTTTGTGGGTACGCCAGCGTCGGACAGTGTGAGAGAGAACGCTGCAGTCAGTAGAAAGTAGGAAGGAAGAAATTTAAATCAATCAATTAATCAATCAATCAATCCGCGATTTTTCTTTTGTTCTAGGTTGACTCAAGACCCATCAATTACATCATCCAACATTGTTTAAAGGACTAACACATTCCCCTTGACAGAATCGCTTCATATTTAGTCGTTATGGTGCTTTCAACATAACCATTTGTTGTCCGCGATCTTGTTTTCTCCCGGAGTGAGCCGGGGAGTGATATGTGATTCGGTTGTGGGCGGGTCCTGAGCCCAGGACCGTGGATTGTTGCCAATAAAGACGTGTAAATGGCCAATCAGAATCGAGAAATTTGCATGCCGTTGTATAAAAATACAATACAAAATAAATGCAATAACACAAACAAACACAAAGTCTACAGCACACCCCCATATCATCATCCTACGCGACTAAGCCATTTTTTCATCTCTTTTTAAAAAATTCCTTCTGAGACAATCATTTTTATGGACACTGGCAGTTTGTTCCACTCATAGGCTGCAGAGTACCGAAAGGTATTTTTCCCCATTGAGCTACTAAAAATGCATAGTTTGATATTGGTTAAACTGCCCCTCGTTGCATAGGAGTGGGTGTCCCTAAAGCACATAAAATAATTTGAGAGATATGAGGGGACCCTATTATACATTATTTTATGGGTAAGGCCCAACTTGATTTGAATAACCCGTTTTTCCACTGGGAGTCAATTAAGTTGATTAAATATGGCTACATCCAGGTGAGTGCGGGTAGGAAGCTTTAACACTACTCTAATCAATTTGTTTTGGGCAGTCTGAAATTAATTTTTAATTTTCTGAGGTACACTACTGTACCAGAAGGAGGCAGCGTAGTCAAAATGACTCTGTATCAGGGCACCTGACAACATCCTAAGTTTTTTTCTATCCAACATATCCGACTTAAGAAATAGAAGTGCAAGACCAAAATACAAGCCCTGTGGGGGGTTTGCTTGAGCTGGTCTGTGCACACGCGAGGGAACATGTATGCGCGTGCACGTGCACGGGAGCGCGCATGCACGTGGTGTCCAGGCAGCGTCTATGCCTTCTACAACGCTGTTCGGTTTCCGGGTTCCTCTGATTGGCCACTAAGCCCACGTGACCCTACGCTAGCACGCCCCCCTTATCGCAGCCAGTTATCGGAGTAGGGGGTATCTGCAGAGCCGCAGAGCCAGGCGTGGACGGGTTTGAGGCGGGGCTTCGTGGCGTAGACAAGTATTAGTGGCCTGGACAAGTATTTGCACTACTGCGCATGCGGATGAGGGGGGGGGGGCGGGGCTCTCTCGCTATGTGTTGGAGTGCGCAATGTGTGTGCGCATGCGTGTGGACTGGAGCATGTGAGAGTATAAAGAGTCCATTTTTTCCTAACTCTTTCTCACATCACAACAAGAAGAAGAAGAAGAAGAAGAAGAAGAAGAAGAAGAAGAAGAAGAAGAAGAAGAAGAAGAAGAAGAAGAAGAAGAAGAAGAAGAAGAAGAAGAAGAACTCTTTCTCACAGTGTGGTGTGCGCGCACTGCGCCGGCAGAACAAGTTCTTTCTTGTTCTTTCATCTTCAACCAAAGATGTCTTTCAGTAAAAATGTAAGTACCTATTTCGCTATTTTGGACATTAGGTGCGCACGTTGCTTATCAAGGCCACCACAGACCAGCTGTGCAATCGAATTTAATTAGCTAACTGGCTCTCTCTTTCTGCTATCTTTACTAAATATAAACGTGCAAGTGGTGTAGTAGGACTGCTATCTTTACTAAATATAAACTTGCAAGTGCATGGTGTATAGGACTGCTATCTTTACTAAATATAAACGTGCAAGTACATGGTGTAGTAGGACTGCTATCTTTACTAAATATAAACCTGCAAGTGGTGTATAGGACTGCTATCTTACTAAATATAAACCTGCAAGTGGTGTATAAACCTGCAAGTGGTGTATAGGACTGCTATCTTTACTAAATATGTAAACATTTAAGTACCTATTTCACTATTTTGGACATTAGGTGCGCATGTTGCTTATCAAGGCCACCACAGATCAGCTGTGCAATCGAATTTAATTAGCTAACTGCATGCATGGCTCTCTTTCTCTCTCTATCTCTCTCTCTGCTATCTTTACTAAATATAAACGTGCAAGTGGTGTAGTAGGACTGCTATCTTTACTAAATATAAACTTGCAAGTGCATGGTGTATAGGACTGCTATCTTTACTAAATATAAACTTGCAAGTACATGGTGTAGTAGACCTGCTATCTTTACTAAATAAAAACTTGCAAGTGCATGGTGTAGTAGGACTGCTATCTTTACTAAATATAAACCTGCAAGTGGTGTATAGGACTGCTATCTTTACTAAATATAAACCTGCAAGTGGTGTATAAACCTGCAAGTGGTGTATAGGACTGCTATCTTTACTAAATATGTAAAAATGTAAGTACCTATTTTGGACATTAGGTGCGCACGTTGCTTATCAAGGCCACCACAGATCAGCTGTGCAATCGAATTTAATTAGTTAAACTGGCTCTCTCTTTCTCTGCTCTCTCTTTCTCTCTCTATCTTTACTAAATATAAGCTTGCAAGTACATGGTGTAGTAGGACTGCTATCTTTACTAAATATAAACTTGCAAGTGCATGGTGTATAGGACTGCTATCTTTACTAAATATAAACTCGCAAGTGGTGTAGTAGGACTGCTATCTTTACTAAATATAAACCTGCAAGTGGTGTATAGGTTTTTGTTTTTGTTTGGATTTGATATTTAATATTTTCGTGTCTTACATACAGATGTATGCCCAGCCCATATGGGCTTACAAGACACATAACAATAAGTATATAATAATATACTTTACCAATTACATAACAAATAGGACTGCTATCTTTACTAAATATAAACCTGCAAGTGGTGTATAAACCTGCAAGTGGTGTATAGGACTGCTATCTTTACTAAATATGTAAACATTTAAGTACCTATTTTGGACATTAGGTGCGCACGTTGCTTATCAAGGCCACCACAGATCAGCTGTGCAATCGAATTTAATTAGCTAACTGGCTCTCTCTTTCTCTCTCTCTGCTCTCTCTTTCTCTCTCTATCTTTACTAAATATAAACTTGCAAGTACATGGTGTAGTAGGACTGCTATCTTTACTAAATATAAACTTGCAAGTGCATGGTGTATAGGACTGCTATCTTTACTAAATATAAACTTGCAAGTGGTGTAGTAGGACTGCTATCTTTACTAAATATAAACTTGCAAGTACATGGTGTAGTAGTAAGCCATCTCCAAGTGATGTGGTGATTAGAGGCACAACCTTTTATTCATATTTTGAAAGTAATTATATTCTCTTTTTTCCAGGACCACATAACGATACGAAGAGGCCAGTCACTTCCACCAGTAGTGGAATGCAGATCCTGTTGCAGCAACTATCACTGCCCGTTTTGTGCGCCTTCCCTTTTCAAGCCTACCAGACTCAGCAGAGTGCAGAGCCATTTGGAAATCCATTTTTCAACAGTAGTTATCCATCAAGGTAAAGTTAGACATTTCTCCCATTGCCTCTGGCAATGAGCATAACTGAGCCGACGCATACGGTGGTCATGTATAATAATAACAATAATGGTCAGTGGTCACATTAAGCTTTTATTACTTTTCATGTTTGTGTTACAGAATACACTATACACAAATGTGGATTGGACTGCAGACAAGGCTATCACTACCACTGCCCCTACTGCCAGGCAACAATTATAAGAAAAAAAAATGCTTCGCACCATATATTATCATGCAAGCCCCTGCCCAGATGTGGATTGGACTGCAGACCAGGCAGCCCAGACTAGACTTTGGTCCATATATCATCATGTAAGAGCCAGCCCTCCCCTCAACCACCTCTGCCATCTCCTCAACCGACTCTGCCATCTCCTCAACCGACTCTGCCATCTCCTCAACCGACTCTGCCATCTCCTCAACCACCTCTGCCATCTCCTCAACCACCTCTGCCTCTGGCTGCAGAAACATCCCGAAGTCAGGCCAGAAGGCGGCCAGTCATTCAAAAGAAGTGTCCGATGTGTAAGATTACCATGAACACCAGAAATCTGAAGAAACGCATCGAAAGGAAACACACGGATCAAACGCATGACATAACAGCAAGGCATCACCTTACCAGTGAGTGCATAGATTCAAAGAATAGAATGTTCATAGTATTCAAGTCATTCCAGGGGGCGAGTACTCCACTGCATGTCGTGCAAAAATTTGGGGTGGAAAACATTGATGTTGGTTGTGAGTCACAGGAGTGCCAACAAAATATGAAGTTGGCATGACTGAGTGGATTAAACTCCTTCAAGTGTATACATCTGAGGTCACTTGACTATTGCACATCCAACGCTCCCATTGAAGTGCTAGCCGAAGAAACGCTCTCGGATGGTGCAAGAAAAATGGTTTGGTGAAGATAAGAAGGACTGCCTTAATCATCAAAGCCTACCAATATAGCTCAATTGTACAACTCATTGGCCATTAATGATAATCCCATGTTATTGTTTGTCATGTTTGTGATTTTTAGTTGGACATGAACTCAATTTGTGAGTGGTGGTGTACTCTACTAATGGAGCGCTTCCAAACTGAGGGGTACGTTACAGTATCTTGGAGTATAATTAGTCAACATGTGTTGAAGCAATAATAACTTATAATTGTTTTTCATAATTTGAAAGGCACGGCAAGAGGTTTGCCCACAGGACCAGGGAGTTTAGGTGTCTGCTCCAAGGACTGCTACAACCTGTTTACAGGGTGCCTCGGACTTCAAGGATTACTACCAGTATCCCACAACACCTCCAGGTTGGTGTGGTGGACTTCATCATCACAGCACATCGGACTAAAGAACACCTAAAGGTACAGTATGTTGGCACCTGTTGCCAAATCTGTGTTTACCAAGCCTATCTGACTGTCTACAATGATTTGATCCTGGACGATTCTCTCTCCTTGCTTTTCTGTACTCTCAGGCCGTCGTAAGTGGCAGAGAACCGTCAAACTGGTTGCAGACGTACATCCAGAGGTCACCAAGCAAGAAGCGGTCATGGTCAACGTGTGCCCCAGTCTATTTTCAGGACGACGGGCATCAAAACGCAGTGTTTGACTTCTTGTCAAACATCCTGGCCAGCACAGTCTCATCTGTACCCATCCTGGATAATGTAGCCTATATCCTTGAGGTCTTGCTGCCTGAGGTGAATTTGTATGATATTTTTACTTTTCACTATGTATGAAACAAGCCTTTGTTGAGAGATTTCAATTCTAATGTGTGCAGTTATTGAAAAATAATGCATGATCCAGGGGCTAATTTACTTGCCTTTGTCTCATGGGGTAAACTGTAATCTTCTCTCTCCATGACAGGCCACTATAAGCGCTATTGCAGCAGTCAATGAGGTCACCAGTAAGAGGGCTGAAGAAATCTTCTGGACCCCAGATGTCGACAAAAGGCATGCCAACATTATCCTAATCATCAGATTCGTTTTTATTATCTGAAACATTTTCTCTTTTAAATGTCTTGTTTTGAATTTATTGTCACAGTATGTGTTGTCCTGGTCATATCGCTATTAGACCTAACTATGTATAGTGGTACAGTGTAGAATTACCAGAATATTGCATTGTCAAACTTTTTTACATTTTCTATGTTATGCTTTTTCATATTAGTGAGTGGGAGGCATTCGATGACAAAATCGACCGTGAAAGGAAGAAGCAGCGCTGAACTCGGCTGCAAGGGTCCTCACGCACACCAAACCCTGGCAGCACATCACCCCCACCCTGCAAAAACTACACTGGCTCCCCATCAACTACCGAATCCCCTACAAGAGCCTCCTCCTCCGCAATCATTAGAGTTTTTTTTTTTTTATTATCTTTTCCCCCCTCCTTTTTCCGATTTTTCTCCCATCCCACTGTTAGTCGTTATGCCAATTCCCAACCCCCTTCCTGGTTGTTGCGCGCCCCCCCCCCCCCCCCTACTGTTGGTCCGAGAGGCCGGAGACTGTCACATGCTTTCCTCCGACGCATGTGCAGCCAGCCGGCAGCCAGCCTGGCAGCGCAGATTCTCACTGGGAGAGTGTAACGTGTGGAAGGTCGCACTACCTCTCTCATTGTACTGTACTTGTCTAATAGATGAACCCTTCAAGAGCAACGGGTACAGGGTTTTAAGACTGCGATTGTGACATGAGTACATGACACAAAATGATTGGTCATATTGTTGTGACATGTAGCCAGCAAACAATGTATGGACATACATTCCCAACCAACTGTTTAAGTTTGTCATGACTATAGCCAGGTTTACTTCAAATACTAAGTAAGTCAGCATCATGATCGCCCAATTTAACAAAAAAACAGAGGACATCTCCTCTGTTTTGAGGCAGATGGAGGAGGGCAGGATAATTAATTGCTTTCTCTGCATTGCTCAGCGGCTGTGATTATGGCCTATTTAAAGCAGCTACAACTAGGCAAAAGTTCCTCAAACACCCATCGATCATTCTGTCAAGCGCCACGCCCCTTCTCTTCTCTGTATCGGTACTAAATACCTGTATGTCGATATGACCCTGATGTAAACAAGACAAACGTCTTTCTCTGGTCTGCATCCCCTTAACAATTGTGTGTATTGAGCCGTACTGTATTGTACCCATTCTGCAATCTTGTTAAAATAAAGTTTTCATTCACACTCAAATTTTTTATTTTGCATACTAATGTTCTGTGTCTTGAGTCGTACTTGTATTGAAAAACTGATTTTATATGTCTGAGGAGAAGACTGGTACTCATCATCTTCGTCTCCACAAAAAGAAACATGTGAAGTATGTTGTGTGCCAGGTTCAAACAGTGCTGTATATGTACAGTTTATTCCTACTCTTATCCAAGCTCCGGGAGGGTCATCAAAGAGAAGTCGCCTATTCTCAGTCCTTGCCCCACAATGGTGGAATGAACTACCCACCCCAGTTAGGACAGCCGAAACCCGTCCAATCTTTCGCCGTCGACTAAAGACTCACTTCTTCAACCATTATCTGAATAAATAAAAAAAAAAAAAAAAAATCTAACCCTAACTAACCTTACTGTCATGCACTTGTCCTAATAAACTAACCTACACTGTAGCACTCAACACTTTATGAACATTGTTACTCAGCTGATAGAGTTGTGCCCTTCCTGATGGCTTGTCGTACAGAACTTGTAAGTCGCTTTGGATAAAAGCGTCAGCTAAATGTAAATGTATTCCCCCTCAAATGTATATACTCTATTATTACTAGATCTGGTATGTCAACACTTTATGAACATTGTTACTCAGCTGATAGAGTTGTGCCCTTCCTGATGGCTTGTCGTACAGAATTTGTAAGTCGCTTTGTGTATTCCCCCTCAAATGTATATACTCTATTATTACTAGATCTGGTATGTCATAAATGTCTAGATGTAACATTACTGTCTATGTACCTATGTAAACGAGACGAAAGTTAAGTTGAAAATGGGGGATCTATGTAAACGAGACAAAAGTGAAGTTGAAAATGGGGGACCCTGATGTAAACGAGACGAAAATTAAGTTGTGTATGTGTGTCGTAAACGAGGGAGCGAGCGAGAGAGCCCCCCCCCCCCCCCTCATCCGCATGCGCAGTAGTGCAAATACTTGTCCAGGCCACTAATACTTGTCTACGCCACGAAGCCCCGCCTCAAACCCGTCCACGCCTGGCTCTGCGGCTCTGCAGATACCCCCTATTGAGTTATCGCGTACGCCCGCGCATGCGCATGAGCCGCGACAAGCGCCTTCAATGACAGAGCTCTCATATTTGTGAATGCATAAACTATATCTTAAATTATGGCTATGTGTCTAATATGGCCGTCGCTTATCAATGACTTGTTTTGTTTACATCAGGGTGAACGCTGTTGCATTCGCAAATATGAGAGCCAGCAATACGCAGCTCCAGTTAACCTAATTTATACTGTAATGAATCATTAAAAAAATATACCGTTAACACTTTGGTCGCCAGGCTTATTTTCTTAATAAACCATCCCACGCCAGCTCTATTTGTCTATGGAGAAGTTCCCCTTCTTTGCAGGGCTATAACTTTTTAAATTGTATTGCTAAATTGACATTACTATGGCCCATTCAACATCAAGTATCTATTGTTCAGGGTGTAGCAACGTTATACTTTTTCATTCACATATTCATACTAAAATACGGTCTAAAGTATAAGTATGTTTTTCTCGTTTTCTGCAGCTTTCTCCAGAACGTGATTTATAGCCCTGAATGCATTATATTGATGATTGTATACAGTTTGATAGCAATCGGCGCAAGATAAAACATTTCAAATGGACGTGCTTCTAGAAGTTACTACTTATCATCTGATGTTGACCGGATGGGGGGGGGGGGGTCGTTTATAATTCCGTGGCCAACGTTAGATGATTCATCTAGTGTGGGTGATATGATCATCAGAGCAGTTTATATCGAACACGTTAAAAAAAAACGCTGAATCTCACCGTAGCTTCCTCGGGCCGTTGGGCGATGAGCGTGGAGCAGAAATATTCCTATTATGGGATGTAGAAATATGCGATCCATCTCCAGGTTGTATAATAGTATATACGTCCAAATCATGTTGTTTATCGAGTTATTGGTAACGGATTGCTATCTATTGTGTCTAGCTCGAGTCCTGGGACTATTAGCGAGTGATCGGACCGAATTGGAATGAGCACCAGCTTCCATTTCCGGTTTCCGGTTTGAGCGATCCGCCGATCGGCCACCAGATGGTGCTCTTGAACCGTTGGAGAGTTGAGAGGGGATCAACAGTAGATCTCAAGTCTCCGGGGGAGAAATATGATTGCGATCACAGATTTTTGAAATATTGATATCAAAGACGTGGTACGGCGTCTTTGGCAGAATGAGCATGGCAGGGAATGACGTGGTAAGGCGTTTTTGGCGACCATAGTGTTAACTGGAATATGTTGTTTCTTTACACATATGTTGGATTATGTAATTGGTTTGTCATGACAAACCAATAAAAAATCGCTACTTTACATCAGGGTGAACGCTGTTACGCTGCCACCACCCACTTCAATGACAGAGCTCTCATATTTGCGAATGCATATCTTAAATTATGGCTATGTGTCTAATATGGCCATCGCTTATCAATTGACAGAGCTCTCATATTTGCGAATGCAACAGCGTTCACCCTGATGTAAACAAAACAGCGACAGCCATATTAGACACATAGCCATAATCAGGGCCGCCTCAGGGGGTGTGCAAGCAGTGCGGTCGCACAGGGCCTCGCACAAAAAAATAAAAAATAAAAATATTTTTTATTTATTATTTCTTTTATTATTTCTTTTTTATTATTCTTTTTTTTGCGAGGCCCCCCTTCCCGCGAGGCCCTTTTTCATCACAGACCTAAAATCTAGTTTTGCTTATATGCTTATATATTTCACATTAGATACGTTTGTAGAATGTGTCTGACTTGTTCCTGGCTCTGCGGCTCTGCAGCAGACATACTCACTATTGGAGCTCTGGGGCTCTGCAGCAGACATACTATTGGTTTCAACGAAGGGAGGGGTTACAACTTACATGTGTACAGTCGGCCGGCGTGCGTCAGCTGCGTTTGACTATTTCGCGCGTGCAGCATTGGAGGTTATTATGCTTATGCCAGCCAAGACGAAGAGGACGGTCATTCGGCAGATGGACTGAAGATGAAAGTTGTTGCATGTTAGACAGTTCAGTCAGGCTAGCCATGTCGGCTTAGCTAAAGGCAGGGACAGCTAGTTAGCTTTAGCTACGTTATAATATCGAGTGCTAACGTGTGGTTCAGACAGTCGGGATAGCCATGTCGGCTAGTAGCTAGCTTAGCTAAAGGCTAACTAGCGTTAGCTAACCTAGAGAGAGCGCGTGCAGCATTGTTATGCCAAGATGAAGAGGACGGTCATTCGGCAGATGAACTTAGTCAACTCCACGCGGTTGTCTCCATCCTCTTGGACGTTTGGTGAGTTTTTAATGCACTCTATTCTATTCCCGCCGTGGATATATCTCTCTCTCTCTCTCTCTCGGGCCGGCTAGCTATCGTGGCTAAGGCTAACATACATGCTCTCTCTCTAACACACACACACACACACACACAGACATGCTCTCTCTCTCTAACACACAAACACACATGCTCTCTCTCTCTCTTTCTAACACACACAGACATGCTCTATATCTCTCTCTAACACACAAAATGACATGCTCTCTCTCTATATTTCTCTCTTTCTAACACACATATACATGCTCTCTCTCTAACACACACACACACACAAACAGACATGCTCTCTCTCTATCTCTCTCTTTCTAACACACACAGACATGCTCTATCTCTCTCTCTTCAATTCAAATGGGCTTTATTTCACATTCTTGTATTTCTCCCAGTAGGTATGGGAGTTTTGAGTTATTGTCCATGTTTTCAAAGTCTCTTTGGGTGTTTGCAATTTGTGGGAAGTATATGTCTTGGTATAGTGGGCAGGTTGTTAAGAAGTGGAGCTCGGTTTCCACCTCATCTTGTGTGCAGTGGGTCTGTCTTCGCTTGGGAGCCAGGTCTGCCTATGGCGGCCTTTCTCGATGGCTAGGCTGTGCTCGCTGAGTCTGTACCTAGTCAAGGATCTTCTTAGGTTGCTTTCACACAGGGGCTGTTTGGTCCGGATTATCGGACCAGAATTCGATAGTCCGGTTTTTCGGGTTTGTGTGAATGCGCGTCGAACTCGGTTCGCGGACCAAACACACGAACTCTGGTCCGCCTGAAAACGTAGGTCTCGGTTCGGCTTCATCGAACCAAACGCGAACCAAATATAGGAAGTGCTTATTATTACCGGTCCTTACCACTGCTCGCAGCATTCATTCACTGCAAAACAAGCACACTGCATCTATCTCTCTCTCTCTCTCTCTCTATCTATCTATCTATCTATCTATCTATCTATCTATCTATCTATCTATCTATCTATCTATCTATCTATCTATCTATCTGTGCATCTTGGGAAGAAGGAAGAAAAAATGCGGCATTATTATATTATTAATAAAACAGCTACTTGTGGGCACTCATAAAAACAACGTGGTACAAGTGGTACAAGTTGTTTAGCGAGAGGATGGTGGTAATGTGCTTCAATAGAACAATGGATCAATGCCATGTCAAAACTCGCCTCCGCTGATCTGGAGGGCTCGCAGTCCACACACACACACAGACACACACACGCGCGCGCGCACACACGGGCTCGCAGCCACACACACATTTCCACTGTCCAATAGCCGAGCGCCCTTTTCGACCGCGTGACATTGTTCAGATAGTTTGGTGCGCCTGACAGATTGCTATGTGAACGCAGGCGAACCAAATGAAGAATGCAACAATGTTGCAACTTCACCACCAGAACCGCACAGAGTCCACCAAAACTATATGTGAAAGCGACCTGAGTATTGGGTCAGTCACAGTGCTCAGGTATTCTGCCACTGTGTACTCTCTGTTTAGGGCCAAATATCATTTCAATTTGCTCTGGTTTTGGGTTGTTTCTTTCCAATGTGTGTGTGTCTCTCTCTCTCTCTCTCTCTCTCTCTCTCTCTCTCTCTCTCTCTCTCTCTCTGGCCTTGCTCTGGTGGAGGGTCAGGGGCATTGCCGGGTCTGTGCAGCGATAACACTGTATATTGACTGTAGAACGGGAGCTCTCTCTCGCTCTCTCGCTCTCTCTCTTGCTATATGTTGACTGTATCATGCCCAGCCTCGGGCAGCGCTATTATTTAAGAATATGTTGACTGTATATAAAAAAAATATATATATATATATATATATATATATTTTTTTTTTTTTTTTTTTTTTTACCTTTTGGGGGGGGCTCACGTTTAAATCTCGCACAGGGCCTCGCATTTCTCCCAGGCGGCCCTGGCCATAATTTAAGATATAGTTTATGCATTCGCAAATATAAGAGCTCGGTCATTGAAGTGGGTGGTGGCAGCGTAACAGCGTTCACCCTGATGTAAAGTAGCGATTTTTTATTGGTTTGTCATGACAAACTAATTACATAATCCAACATATGTGTAAAGAACAACATATTCCAGTTAACGGTATATTTTTTTAATGATTCATTACGGTATAAATTAGGTTAACTGGAGCTGCGTATTACTGGCTCTCATATTTGCGAATGCAACAGCGTTCACCCTGATGTAAACAAAACAAGTCATTGATAAGCGACGGCCATATTAGAAACATAGCCATAATTTAAGATATAGTTCATGCATTCGCAAATATGAGAGCTCTGTCATTGAAGGCACTTGTCGCGGCTCATGCACATGTGCGGGCGTACGCGATAACTGGCGGCGATAAGGGGGGCGTGCTAGCGTAGGGTCATGTGGGCTTAGTGGCCAATCAGAGGAACCCGGAAACCGAACAGCGTTGTAGAAGGCATAGACGCTGCCTGGACACCACGTGCACGCGCATACATGTTCCCTCGCGTGTGCACAGACCAGCTCAAGCAAACCCCCCACAGGGCTTGTATTTTGGTCTTGCACTTCTCTTTCTTAAGTCGGATATGTTGGATAGAAAAAAACTTAGGATGTTGTCAGGTGCCCTGATACAGAGTCATTTTGACTATGCTGCCTCCTTCTGGTACAGTAGTGTACCTCAGAAAATTAAAAATAAATTTCAGACTGCCCAAAACAAATTGATTAGAGTAGTGTTAAAGCTTCCTACCCATACTCACCTGGATGTAGCCATATTTAATCAACTTAATTGACTCCCAGTAGAAAAACAGGTTATTCAAATCAAGTTGGGCCTTACCCATAAAATAATGTATAATTCTCCACTTGCACAATCTGAAAGTAGCCATTTCCGGCTGACTTCCGGTTGCCAATGGCACTTCCTGTCCCATCCAAATACATTGGTTTTAGCTACTTTTCTCCCCTTATTTAAACAACTTTGTCGTCACAGAGAGGCAATGAAACGTTTGTATTATTATAGTATAGAATGTATTTAATAAGCAAACGTTTGTCAGCAGGGTTTTTGGGCTGTATTTCATGTAAAAACGTTTACTGTTAGTTTCCTTGCTCAGCCAGCATTAGCTAACCGAAGCTAGTGGTTAAACAGGCCGGATTAGCTTTGAGCTAACTATCTTTCCCGACCCATGTATTCATTCCATTCTAAACATAACGTTAGTTTACAAAACATGACCCGTCTATATAACGTTGAGGAACAAATTATATAGACGGGTAATGTTTTGAACAACTAACGTTACGTTTAGAATGGAATGCATCGGCAAAGATCCGTTAGCTCAAAGCTATTCCGGCCAGTTTATCAACTTCCTGTCATTTAGAAATATGATTTTATAGTGAAAATCATTACCAAAACGTCCGGAAAAACCTAACGGGAGCATTATAGACGGTCATACAAATGTACAAATGCTATAAGGTGGCAAGAAATGCACTATAAACAATACTTTATGCATCGGCAAAGATCCTTAGCTCAAAGCTATTAAGGCTAATGCTGGCTAACAAGAGGCTAGCGCAAGAAACGACGCCGCAAAGTATTGTTTATAGTGCATTTCTTGCCACCTTATAGCATTTGTACATTTGTATGACCGTCTATAATGCTCCCGTTAGGTTTTTCCGGACGTTTTGGTAATGATTTTCACTATAAAATCATATTTCTAAATGACAGGAAGTTGATAAACTGGCCGGAATAGCTTTGAGCTAACTATCTTTCCCGACCCATGTATTCATTCCATTCTAAACATAACGTTAGTTTACAAAACATGACCTGTCTATATAACGTTGAGGAACAAATTATATAGACGGGTAATGTTTTGAACAACTAACGTTACGTTTAGAATGGAATGAATACATGGGTCGGGAAAGATAGTTAGCTCAAAGCTATTCCGGCCAGTTTATCAACTTCCTGTCATTTAGAAATATGATTTTATAGTGAAAATCATTACCAAAACGTCCGGAAAAACCTAACGGGAGCATTATAGACGGTCATACAAATGTACAAATGCTATAAGGTGGCAAGAAATGCACTATAAACAATACTTTGCGGCGTCGTTTCTTGCGCTAGCCTCTTGTTAGCCAGCATTAGCCTTAATAGCTTTGAGCTAAGGATCTTTGCCGATGCATAAAGTATTGTTTATAGTGCATTTCTTGCCACCTTATAGCATTTGTACATTTGTATGACCGTCTATAATGCTCCCGTTAGGTTTTTCCTGACGTTTTGGTAATGATTTTCACTATAAAATCATATTTCTAAATGACAGGAAGTTGATAAACTGGCCGGAATAGCTTTGAGCTAACGGATCTTTGCCGATGCATTCCATTCTAAACGTAACGTTAGTTGTTCAAAACATTACCCGTCTATATAATTTGTTCCTCAACGTTATATAGACGGGTCATGTTTTGTAAACTAACGTTATGTTTAGAATGGAATGAATACATGGGTCGGGAAAGATAGTTAGCTCAAAGCTAATCCGGCCTGTTTAACCACTAGCTTCGGTTAGCTAATGCTGGCTGAGCAAGGAAACTAACAGTAAACGTTTTTACATGAAATACAGCCCAAAAACCCTGCTGACAAACGTTTGCTTATTAAATACATTCTATACTATAATAATACAAACGTTTCATTGCCTCTCTGTGACGACAAAGTTGTTTAAATAAGGGGAGAAAAGTAGCTAAAACCAATGTATTTGGATGGGACAGGAAGTGCCATTGGCAACCGGAAGTCAGCCGGAAATGGCTACTTTCAGATTGTGCAAGTGTATAATAGGGTCCCCTCATATCTCTAAAATTATTTTATGTGCTTTAGGGACACCCACTCCTATGCAACGAGGGGCAGTTTAACCAATATCAAACTGTGCATTTTTAGTAGCTCAATGGGGACAAATACCTTTCGGTACTCTGCAGCCTATGAGTGGAACAAACTGCCAGTGTCCATAAAAATGATTGTCTCAGAAGGAATTTTTTAAAAAGAGATGAAAAAATGGCTTAGTCGCGTAGGATGATGATATATGGGGGTGTGCTGTAGACTTTGTGTTTGTTTGTGTTATTGCATTTATTTTGTATTGTATTTATATGTCTTATTTGTGCATGGTGGAGACTAGTCATCTTGTCCATTGTCCATTGTGAGGACCACAATGGAAATAGACCGTAAGGTTTTATTGTGTTTTAATCCTCGACGATTTTAGATTATATGTGATGGCTGTACATGTGTGTACCGGTATTGTATGTAATTTTGATTGTCAAATAAATTCAATCAATCAATCAATCAATTCTTTGTTATGCTATGCAAAGACTAGGTGATAAGTGCCGGGTACTTGGCGCACGGCGCGACAGTAGAGTGAAAGTTGTGAATGCATTTTTGTGTGCGCACGCATGCACATCCATGCACGCACTTCTGCTCAGCGAACTGCTAGGACGGCGTGGTACCACCACTGCATCACTGTGTAAGTGGTTGTAGCTACGGCTGTGCGGGTGCTAGAGACATGATCGAATAGACTTGTATACGCCTGAGTCTCCTGAACACGGAGAGACCAATTCTAAATAGATCGGAACTTTCTTGGCCCAGGTAACTTTTCCAGCACATACTCCCCATACGCATGCACAGATTGCCAAAGGAGTCTGAAGGCATGCATCATGTACATGTCAAAATACTTCCCAAAGGTCAGTGAATACCACGGCCACAACACCAGAGGGAGCTCCACAAATCATGTTAAACCCAGATTCGGCTGAAACAAGTGACTAAACACGTTTTGCAATTATGCCACATCAATGTGGAACGCCCTACCCAAAGATGTAAAGGAATGTGAATCACTACCCACTTTCAAAACCACTCTCAAAGAGCACCTACGGGAGACTGCAATTCGAAACTGGCCCCTGTGTCACGATCAGGACTCAAGCCTGCCAGATGAGGAGCAATCAGCGCAGCTGCAAGGGATCACCTCATCAGGCAGGCTCTATATCACCTGGCAGATCCAGTCATCCTGTGTTGCAGTGTTAAACTGCCTTCCCAGGTACGACGTCTCGACCTGAAGCTCTGCTACCCGCTCTTGTTGAATTCCCTGTTCTAACCTCCCTCTCTTGTGCCCAAGGACATCCGTTCCAGTGTCAACCAGGACCTCCGTTCCAGCGTGCCCGTCTGGACCCCCTGCTGCTTGACTACGGAGTTCCTGCTATCAACCCTGACACAACCAGTGTCTCCCATCCTCTCATACTGCACGAGGAGTGCACCTACTCAAGGACCATCTCGTACTGCCCAAGGAGTACCCCTGTGTTACCCCCCCAAGAACATTCATCCCCGACTGTTGAACATTCTTACAGTTGTTACTTGTCTGTTTGGGGGGAACTATTAAAGCACCCTAAACCGCTCCATTCTCTCTCCTCCTGTGTTCGCTATTGGGCTCCACAAGAACCCCTTTTCCTCACACCCTGTAAATGTACAGTAAATGTCCTAACCCAATAATACATGAGACCCTCTTCTTGGGACCAAGTAAGGTTGTCGATATTCCAATGTACAGTTTTGCTTGTACAGTTGTACAGTTTCCCCCACCCTGTCTACCCAACCCCCCCCCGCCCTGTATATGTATATACTCTCTTTTTTAGACTCTTTTTGTATCACAAACAGTACTGTATTTGTAAATCTGGTATGTCATAAATGTATAGATGTAGGCTGTCTATCTGTATGTCGTGTATGTTATGATGAATTGAAAATGGGGGACCCTGATGTAAACAAGACGAAAGTCTTTCTCTGGTCTGCATCCCCTTAACAAGTGTGTGTATTGAGCTGTACTGTATTGTACCCATTCTGCAATCAGTTAATAAAGTTTTCAATCAATCACGCGAGCCGCTCTGGAATGTTGTTCCATCAGAGAGGGGGGGGGGGGGGGGGCTTGTGGTGGTAATGTGAGCGGCTATCGGAGCATCATTACGTAGTACTTAAAAGACAAGCAACTAGGGATGTCCCATATTATCGGCCTACCAATATTATCGGCCGATATTGGCATTAAAATGTGATATCGGAAATTATCAGTGTCGGTTTTCAAAAAAATATATATATATTCTTATTTTTATTTTTCATTTATTTAACCTTTATTTACCCATAGGAAAGCAAGTAAGAACAAATTCAGATTTTATTTATTGTGAAAAGTATGCATAATGTTGTGTTAATTCCACAACAAGAGATATGCAATGTTAATTCCCTGAAATTATAAAAAAAATTGTGGGGGGGAACCCCACATATATCGGTATCGGTTGATATTGGTTGATATCGGTATCGGAAATTAAGAGTTGGACAATATCGGTATATTAATAATTCTGTCTCATGAACATTGGCAAGCTTTCCATTTTGCACAAAATGAGTTCCCTTCTATCACTAACATTATTGTTTAAGCATTTTTGGTTGAAATTAATAAAGTTAGTTATAAGGTTTTTAATTTGTCATTAAAAATAACTACACTTAGCAGCCTGTCGTTCAGTGCTGTTGCCTAATACAGCCAGGAGTCTACGCTGTGGTGATGTCAGTCAGCAGCGCCAGCGTGAAGTGTAGTTCCTCAGTGAACAAAAACATAAATGTTGTTATTTAGCTACTTTTACGATTAATTGCAAATTTGTTCATGTTGAGCTATAGATTGTGGATGAATACACACAGAAAGGTACACCATGCCAATGTTCATGGTTTATTTGTTTTAAACGAGACAATTTAGAAATGGGTCTGTTAACAGAATTCGGCTATAGGGCGACAATAATGTGGTCAAGAGGCATGGTTTCTATCTTGAGCCTTAACTGGCGTGGTTTATTATTCACATGGCAGAGCAGTAACACTACAGGTCTTCTCTCACTGAGAGACTGGGGGAAAGAGGAAGAAGTGGGAGGAGACACCTCTATTTATACTCGCCACCTGGTGGTGTTCCTGAGTGTCTCCGCCTAGAGCGCCCTCTAGTGGAAACAGTTATATATGCAGTTAGACAGTTACTAACAATCCTACACAGAACCTCTGCCTTCAACACTCCCACTTAGGATTTAGCATACTGGATAACTTCTTGGAAAAACATTTTACAAAGGAAATAATATAATCCAAAAACATCAACAGGGTATGACAGTCAATACTTTCACATTAAACATGACCCTTGCAAATCCCTTCAATTTTAATTTGGAACAGGTTTCCTCATAGTGTCTGCTACTCTGTCGTCCGTTGGACAGTAAACCGGTGTCATTCTTTCTTCTCTGATGACAGATCTGATGAGATGATATTTTCTATATTGGCATGTTTACATCTATGTCGACACACTGGGTTCCTAGCAATCACAATGGTTCCCTGGTTGCCCTCATAAACAACAGTGTCCATAATTTTTAACTGATGTTGACAAAATGCCCCTCATCTTCAAAAAACACCTTATCTGGTATAGAGAATACATTCCAATTACCTATTACATATTAAACAATATACTCTGAATCTTATCTCCATCACCTCTAACAGTTGTTCTGGATAAATACACTCATGTATGGTCATAGCTAGAGCCGTATATTCGGCTTCACTAGTTGATAGTATCATTGGGGGCTGCTTCTTTGTTTTCCCACGAAACCAGTGAGTTGTCTGTATTCAAACATTCAGAAAAAATAAATAACGCACATCCTCCGTTTGTTGGTGCTGAGCCAAACTGTAAAAACAGTAGTACATAAGATAAAGCAGGGCTCGCAACTCATTCGTAGTTCCAAGTTGTTTATTTGACAAAAAAAGGCAGATGCGACGTTTCGCATGCTTGAAGAAGACCAGAAGGGTCGAAACGTCGCATCTGCCTTTTTTTGTCAAATAAACAACTTGGAACTACGAATGAGTTGCGAGCCCTGCTTTATCTTTTGTCTGTATTCAAACTCACACAATATCCTGTACCTTTAAGATAACAAAAAAAACATGTTTGGCTGTAATCCAAATGCTCCTCTATGGGGTCAGCCAAATGCTGTGACAATCCACTCTACAAACCATTGGTCAGGGCGGGTACACATTGTTAAATAAATGAGGCTACCCATAGCATCTCTGTAAATTTTTCAGTTTCTGAGCATCCTCCTAATAGTCTAGTCTTTGATCACATGGTGTTTCCCTTGATCTACATTCTTACATGTCTAAACGTTTCAGGGTCTTTCCCACATAGTTACATCATTGAGAACATGGTAAGTCATCCACCTTTGTATTTAAACATGGGATCCATTTTTGTATTTAAACATGGTAAATCATCCACCTTCAGCATTTTAAGCAGTTAGTCACGAACTGTACATTTGTATATGTCGTGGTCTTCAATTCCTCCTCCTGCATTTAAGCAGTTTGCTACGAACCATACATTTGTATATGTCGTGGTTTTCAACACCCTCCTGGATTGAATACACCCATTTTCCTCCCACTGTCTGTCTGCCCTCTGGTAACTTGGTTGAATTCACCCATTTCCCTCCCACTGTCTGTCTGCCCTCTGGTAACTTGGCTGGAGCAAAGGTGTTTGTCCTCTAGGGACCTCATCTCCTCATCCCTTGCTCTCTCCCATTTACTTGATTCGGGGGACAATGTGACCTCTTTAAAGGTTGGGGGTACCCCACTGACTACCCTGTAGCAGTAATCAACGGTGGTAATTGTACTGTCATCCTCGTCACTCCCTCTCCGGGCATAGTCTGTCAGATACTTTGGGGGTTTGTGTTCCCTTGAGGGATACCTCCCACTGCTTGGGGCACTTGACGTCACCCTCGGGTGCTCCTCGTCATCACCCTCTGGGGGTAGCTGACTGTCTGCCTGCACGGCCGTACTAAGTACATTGGGCTGATGTGTCTCTGTTTCTACACACCTTACTCTGGAGTCCAGCTCTGGCTCCTCTGTCTGTGTCTCGCTCTCACATGTTGTCTTTGTTTCTACACACCTTACTCTGGAGTCCAGCTCTGGCTCCTCTGTCTGTGTCTCGCTCTCACATGTTGTCTTTGTGACAAACTTGACTCGCATGTGTTTCTGCACTCTCCCTCTACCGGGATGATAAACTAGGGAAGCAGGGCTTCCCTTGTCGTGCTCTACAAAGAGTCCTTTTACACATCTGGACTCGGGCTTTACCCTATCCTGCAGGTACGCATAACAGACTGATCCAAATCGGTGCATTCTGGCTAGATTACACTTCTTTCCTGTCAGTGCTGTATACGGGGTGGTGCCCGAGTGCTTATTAAAGCACCTGTTTCTGGTGTAAGCGACTTCTTGCACCGCATAATGCCATAGGCTCTTAGGTAAGTTACTATCTACTAGCTACTAGCCATTCCCTCTCTGCCACTCCGTTCTGGTGTGGGGGATATGGACGTGACGTCTCGTGTCTTATCTTGTACCTTCTCAACAGTGATTTGAACTCTCTGTTTGTGAACTCGGTTTCGTTGTCGGACCTCAAGCATCCTACGTTACCATAAGGGGCTATGTCTGCCAGGAATTTCTCTGTGGCCTGGAGTGTGTCACTCTTTGCTTTAAGAAAGTAAACAAACACAAGTCAAGTCAAGTCAAGAGTTTTATTTGTCACGGCATACGAGTATACAATGAAATGCGGGTGGTCTTGCCCGCAACGATGTGCAATACAGTGGGTACAACATATAATAGAATCCAATACAAAAAAAATTGTGCAATAACACACAATGAATTTCCCCAAGGGGATTAATAAAGGAATATCTTAGGTAACAGGTAACATGGTGTGACATCAAAATCGGTATCTGTACATAGTTATTTACAGAGCATATAGGACATGCTAGGTAGCTTTGGTAGTGCAATACACTGTTACTGTTGCTAATACTGATTTAAAGTGGCCTTTCCTTTTGGCAATAAGTGTGAGTGTGTGCGCATGAGTGTGTGCCCGCTCATGTTGAAGTGTTAAAGTGGCTGCTAGTGTGTGAGCGTGCACAGTGTGCGTGTCGTGTGTGTGCTCATGTGTGCTTATGTGTGGATAGTTCAGTGTTCTGTGGTACTCAATGTTCATTGTTCAGGACTCTGATGGCCTGGGGGAAGAAGCTAAGCCTAAGCCTCTCTGTCCTAGTAGCTGGGGTTCGCAGGCGTCTGCCTGACCTCAGCAGCTGAAACAGGCTGTTATTGGGGTGGTGGGGGTCTTTCATTATTCTGCAGGCTCTGGATTTGCACCTCTTGTTGTATAGAGGTAGTGAAATACCCGTGGTACGCTCGGCTGAGCGCACCACTCTCTGTAGGGCCTTCTTGTCCTGTGCCGTGCTGTTTCCATACCAGGCAGTGATGTTTCCGGTCAGGATGCTCTCTACAGCTCCTGAGTAGAAGGACTGGAGTATCTTCCCCGATACTCTGAACTTCCTTAACTGTCTCAGGTGGTAGAGGCGCTGTTTCGCCTTCTTTACTACTGTGTCTATGTGTGTTGACCATGTCAGGTCCTCTGAGATGTGGACCCCCAGGTACTTAAAGCTGCTCACCCTGTCCACGGTAGCCCCGTTAATCATCAGTGGTGTGTGCGTCTCCTGCTGTCCTCTCCTATAATCCACGATCAGCTCCTTGGTTTTACCAATGTTCAGGAGCATGCTGTTGTCCTGGCACCAGCGTTCCAGTACCTCAACCTCCTCCCGGTAGGCCTTCTCGTCGTTGTCCGAGATCAGCCCCACCACCACCGTGTCGTCTGCGAACTTCACTATGGAGTTGGAGCTGAACACTGCTCCTGTGCAGACATCTGTAAAAGACTGTACATATCTAAAGCCTCCTATGGACTCGTTGCTTACTGGACCGGCTAGATCCGTGTTAACTAATGCAAGTGGTACCTTTACTTTTTCTGTGGGATTTCTGTTTCTCGGTTGAGTAAACTTCCCCGTTTTGCACACTACACATTCTTTATCAGGTCTACGCTTTTCAGCTTCAATGTGCATGCCTTCTGTCACTGCTTGCAGTTTCAGTAAATCCTCGTAATTACAATGACCCATAATCTCATGCCATGTCTGAATATCGTGGCTGACAGTTACTTTACACATATCATTGTCACCATTACACTTGTCGTTGTCATTACACTCTGTTTGCAGGTAATACACTCTCTTGTACATCTTTATGTCAAACCGTGTACCGTCAGGTTCTACAAGAAAATGTTTACCTTTATCGAAGAATACCTCGGATCCGTCTCACGTCGACCGTCGCTGCCATCGTGTCCGCTGCCGTCATCTCGTCCACAGCCGTTATCTTGTCCGTAGCCACCGTCTTGTCCGCAGCCACCATCTTGTCCGGAGCCGCCATTTTGTCCGTGGCCGCCGTCTCATCCATGACCGCCGTCTCGTCCATGCGCGTACCGCGCGCTCTGGTCGTGTTTCTTCATGCACGCTCTGTCTGTGTGCCCCGTGGATTTGCAGAAGCTACACCAGACAGTCTTTGTGCAGTCGCCTCTCCGATGGCCTTTCTCTCCGCATTGCCAACACGCCAGTTCCGTCGTGGTCCTGGTCCTCTCCCTTGGCGTTGCTCGGGCCTTTAGCACCCTCTCTCCCGCCTCCAC
The DNA here is from genome assembly GCF_963971535.1 of Notolepis coatsorum. Taxonomy (NCBI): domain Eukaryota; kingdom Metazoa; phylum Chordata; class Actinopteri; order Aulopiformes; family Paralepididae; genus Notolepis; species Notolepis coatsorum. Next base: position 86,420,387 of record NC_140174.1, on the reverse strand, counting down.
GGCGGCTGGGTGGGTATCTTCTGAGGCCTCGAAGTTCCTTAACTTAGCCTTGAACTGTCCCAACGTCATGTCCGTTGAACCATGTGTTACCAGGAGTGTGAACGGTTTGTACAGCTCCGGTAGTCCTCTCATCATCATCGCCATCATTAGCCCATCGCTTGGTGCTTCTCCGGCACTCCTCAATGGCGTCGTGATCTGCTCCGCTCTGTTGACGTATTCGGTCACAGTCTCGGTGGGCCCCTTCCTCAGGGCCGTTAGTGCTCTGTAGAAGGCCACGACTCTGGGTCTTCCTCGCCCGATGTAATGCTCTCTCAACACCTCCAGGCTTTCTCGGCCTCAGTCTTTAGTGTCGCGGAATATCAGCCCCAGGCTGGTGTCGTCGAGCAGCGGCGCTAACTCACAGTACGCGTCTGCGTTACGCTGGTCGTCCAGGGCTTGCTCTTCCGCCGTTAGTGGTCCCGTGGGGGCCGTCAAGATCATCGTCTTCAGTCCCGCACCGTGCATGCAGCATAACATGCGCTCTTCCCAGAGCTCATAGTCCTCGGCTCTTCCGTTGAACGAGGGCCATTTGCTCTTTCCTTTTGTCGCCATCCTCTTGTTGATGGTAGGCGTAGCTTTAGCTCTTGTTGGCCTAGCGTCTAGCCACGCGGTTCTCCCGGTGCTAACCTAGCCTATACTTTAGCTAAACTGGCTACCCTTTATTATTTCGCCCCTGCGTGATCTGGGCCCATAACCTGTTGACAGAGTCAGCTATGGGGCGACAATAATATGTTCATGAGGCATGGTTTCTATCTCCGCCTATAGCGCCCTCCAGTGGAAACAATTATACATAGTTAGAGAGTTACTAAGTTACTTACAATCATATATAACCTCTAACTTTAACAAGCACCTTGGCCTTACAGGTTAACAGTGATAGTAATGTGTTTTATTGGTGACCAGTGGTGGCAGGACAGAGTGTTCATCAAGCTTTCCCAGAATACCACAGAAGAAGACTCAGCTGGAGGATTTGAAAGTTAGGAGAGAAAAGATAAATCTGATGCTGTATTTCAGCTGCAGCTTGTGTTTTCACCCCATCAGCCTTTGTCGAGACTCTTTGAGCTTTCTGTTGATCCCTTCGAAAACACAGTGCGAACTTGCAATAATTAGTTAGGTTCAAATTTCAAGTTCAAGTTTCTTTATTAGTTGTCATACAAATACAGAATACTTTTATATGAAATGCTTTTTTCTGTTTTGCTCCTGAGAGTATGCTAGATAAAAAGGGCAAGTTATTGACTTAACCCATAGAATCCGCTGTGTTTCATTATAGAGCTTTGTACATACAATGGACCTCATTCACTAACATTCTCGTAAGTTTCCTCGTAAATAACCTTGTAAGAAGCTTGTAAGAGGAAACCTACGATAGTCCTCCTCCGGATACCTGAACGCGTGGAGAGGTGCTCGTAAATTGGCAAAATGGTTGAATGAAGAACATCACTCATTCTTAAACTGAAAGCGCGTTCTCGTATACCTGAATATGCATACAGAAACGCCCCGCCAGCTCCTTATAGCGCATGAAGGGGCGTGTGCGCAAACTGATTCAACACCCCGCCAGCTCCTTATAGGGCATGAAGGGCCGTGTGCAAACTGATTCAACACCCCGCCAGTTCCTTATAGGGCATGAAGGGCCGTGTGCAAACTGTTCAACAGCTCCTTATTTATACCGGAAGGGAGAGGCTAAGCATTGCATCTGGGTTGTGCTGACCCTCATATTCAACAGGTAGTGCGGAAGTGCTTTGCGACTGATCAAAATTAGATTAGATTAAAAAATATTGTCATTACAAGTACAATCCAATGTACGTAATGTACATTAGTGCGTCATTGCTAATAAACTATAGATTTATAATATATATTATTAAATATATAGCCTACACGAAAGGAATGGGGTATGCTGAGAGCAAAATGTAGATGTGTCCAGTCTATTCCACTATAGCCATATCCACGCGATTGAGTTTAGTTCTTATTTATTTATGTATTTATTCACTGTCATTTACAGTGTTTGTGTAGTATGTTTATGTATTTTCGGACATCACGATGCCTGGGACGGGGAGAAAACAGAGAAAAATCGGAGAAAGAGAGATACAAAAAAATAATAATAATAATAATTACACGATGTGGGGTCCCCAAAAGAAATCCTAAATAAAATGGGGTCACGGTATGAAAAAGTTTGAGAACCCCTGCTTTAGTAGAATTGTAAGTAGGAAAGACAATACATTTTTATATGAAAGGGAACAATCTGAATCAATGTATTGGGAAATGAATGTACAGACATCTTGCCAAAATAAATTACAGAACTAGTTGGAACGAGTTGACAAAATGAGCAGTCTACATCAACGTCCTTTTTATATCTTTGTAGAAATACCTTGGATACTGTTAGGGATTGGTGTGTTGGCGGAGGACCCAAATGCAAACAGGACGAGTAGAGGCAATAGGCAATATCGAGACAAGGAGCCAGGGGTGAAATGTCAAAAGTATAATGCTTTACTGAGCAAAAACCAGGATAGCACAGCAATGGCTGGCAGAGGGCAAAATACAAAAACAAAGAATAAATCTCATAAATGAGAGCAAGTCCCAAAAGCACAAACAAAATCACTGCAAGGCAGGCAAGGAAAAACATGAACAAACTGACTACAAATAAAACCCTAACAAACTAGACAAACTTTACACGAAAACAAAGAAGGGTGGAACAAACAAAATAACACTAGGAAACTTACTAGAAACACTGGAGACCAGAACATGAACAAGGAACGAGGAACAGCAAACAGCAAGGACACCAAAACACAAGCAAACAAACACTAGTAGGGAAACCCAACAATGAACCGACAACAAGGGTAGGGAACACACACCAGATATAGGGGTAACAATTAACACTAAAGAGACAGCAGGGAAATTAGCTAAATGAGACGCACATGGGGTGAGACAACCAGGAAGGAACACACAAGAAATAACTGAACACTAGACAGAGTAACATAACAATCATACAACTACACAAGGAACTAATAAACAAGGAACATAACAATTAACAGGGGAACAAGAGACAAAGTAGCAGGGGAAGGGCACAGAGAGACATGTAGACATTAAAGATCCACCAGTGCACCAGGAGGGTATGCATGAGGGAGATAAGGGGAAGTTCGGATGAATGTCCAGCAGGGGGAGGTACAGAGTGAGGAGCATAGTTCATGAGTGGAGGACTATTGTTCATGGGTGGAGGGATATTGTTCATGGGTGGAGGTGGGAAGGAGGGAGCAGCAGGCGAACAGATACTTTGTTCTATGGTCTATTATTTTATTATCTATGTACCTACCCTACCTGTACCCCGCCCCCCATGCTGCTGTTTTAATAAAGGAAAACATCTCAAAGCATGTATATCACGGTTATTATTGCTCTTTTTAGAAACAGATCTTACCAAACAGATCTTACTTAGTAACAACAGGATCCAATGGCAGTAAAGTCAGTGCTACTGAGTTTCTAAGAAGCAGCCGTTCTGGACACAGGAAGTGACTTGGTTGGTCAGCCGTTCTGGACACACAGGAAGTGACTTGGTTGGTCAGCCGTCCTGGACACACAGGAAGTGACTTGGTTGGTCAGTCGTCCTGGATGCCTTTTCTTTAAAGGCAGCCCAAGAGTCCTTCCGCGTTTCTCTGATTGCCCGCGACGCCCCACGTGACAACGCCGCCGCACGTCTGCCGCGGAGCTCTGCCGCGGCATTATGCAGCCGTAATCCCCCCTCTTTTAACATCGACAGTTAGCTCAACTCGCTCGCCGCCTTGCTGTGGAACCTGCGGTGCGTTGGTGACAAGTTCGAATCCCTTTTTCTTTTTTTTTACCGTGCATTCTTTCGCCGGTTAAGTTTAGGCATTGTTTCGGAGTTGGTTAAGGTTAGGGTTAAGTTTAGGCATTGTTTCGGAGTTGGTTAAGGTTCGGGTTAAGTTTAGGCATTGTTTCGGAGTTGGTTAAGGTTCGGGTTAAGTTTAGGCATTGTTTCGGAGTTGGTTAAGGTTCGGGTTAAGTTTAGGCATTGTTTCGGAGTTGGTTAAGGTTAGGGTTAAGTTTAGGCATTGTTTCGGAGTTGGTTAAGGTTAGGGTTAAGTTTAGGCATTGTTAAGGAGTTGGTTAAGGTTAGAGTTTGTCGCAGAGCATGGCAATAGAATGCAGCCTATTTCCGCACTGCCGCTCTCTCGCGCTGCCGCGGTCACATGGGCGTTGCGGCCAATCAGAGAAACGCGGAAGGACTCTTGGGCTGCCTTTAAAGAAGACGCGTCCTGGATACACAGGAAGTGAATTGGTTGGTCAGCCGTCCTGGACACAGGAAGTGACTTGGTTGGTCAGCCGTCCTGGACACAGGAAGTGACTTGGTTGGTCAGCCGTCCTGGACACAGGAAGGGCCTTGGTTGGTCAGCCGTTCTGGACACAGGAAGTTTACCTCCAGGTTCTGCAGCTCGCCTGCATCTTCCTGCATCACCTGTTCGAAAAACTGCTTATGATTATTGTATAATATACATGGTGTATAATGTCTTATACAGGTATTGTATAATATACATGGTGTATAATGTTCTATACAGGTATTGTATAATATACATGTTGTATAATGTCTTATACAGGTATTGTATAATATACATGGTGTATAATGTTTTATACAGGTATTGGTAACACTTTATAATAACACTCAGTTATAAGACCTTTATAAGGTATTTGTAGATAATGAACTAATCATGAACAAATCATTTATATTAGGGATGCTCGAAATTGGCTTTTTTACCGATACCGATATACCGATATTGTCCAACTCTTAATTTCCGATACCGATATCAACCGATATCACATATTAATGCCGATAGTGGCCGATAATATCGGTAGGCCGATAATATTGGACATCATTTCTATAGAAATGTTAAAAAAAAAAAAAAAAAAAAAAAAAACGATACCGATATTTTCCGATATCACATTTTAATGCAGATATCGGCCGATAATATCGGTAGGCCGATAATATCGGACATCCCTAATTTATATACATTCGTAAATTATTATTAAATCATTTATAACTATATTTGTATAACATTTACAAATGAGTTCTACATTATTTATAACTCATTAACAACATTGTTTGTACTTGATTTGTTCATCATTAAATAATGTTGTTTAATGTGTAGTAACACATTTGTAGATGCTTTGAAAAATGGATATGAAAAAAACGACTATACTGTACCTAAACTTTTTTGTTCATGTTCAACAAATGATATGTTAAGACATTCATAAAACATTTATAAATCATTTGCAGATGCTATTGTGTGCCCTAATCTAAAGTGAAGCCTATTCATCATTAATGATGAATGAATTATGAATAGTCTTCACTTCAGATTAGGGCACACAATAGCACCTGCAAATGATTTATAGATGTTTTATGAATGTCTTAACAAATCATTTGTTAAACATGAAAAGACAAGTCTGGTAATTGCTTTCAAGTCAAGTCAAGTCAAGAGATTTATTTGTCACGGCATACAAGTATACAATGAAATGCGGGTGGTCTTTGAGTGTTAACAAATGTCTAATAGTTTGTTAAATATTTGTTGACTTTTTCATCACGTTACAAATGTTGTAGACAGCTTTCGGATCCACCCTTCTTTGTGACATAAAACTGTCACAGAATTAGGGTTATAGATAAATGCAATTTTATTAGCACAAACAAAGCAACAACCAATAAACATTGTTTATAAGAAAAAGAAAAAGAGTCTCTTTTGACACGCCATATACATGTAACCTCACTAGGACCCAGGAGTATGTACAGTAGAGGAAGTCACTTGAGACTTGAAAGTTGAAAGTTCACGTTTGTTCTCGTCAGTTTGAATGGAGCTACACGTTATACTAGCAGAGCCAATTAATTTATGCTGCCCCACGCTTTTAAGGTATGAGCAGGCTAAACACCCTTTTTGTTGGTAAATCTATTCCATCATTTCCGACCTACAACTTAATAGTCCTATATTTTGTGTAGACGTACTTGATGTGGTTGGACCTTTCCTCATTCCTGTGAACGCAGTTGCTGGCTGGCTAATGTGCGCTCAGTATATGTATGTGGGCCGACGTGTGTATGCTACATGAGGGTAATAATTATTTGTATTTTCAGGCTGTATAGGCGCCGATACAGCCTGAAAATACAAATAATTATTACCCTTGTGTCATCATCACATACCGCAATATACTGAGCACACATTAGGAACAAACACATCATTCAAATATGTAACGTTAGAGCCCACCACATCAAGTACGTCTACACAGAATATAGGACTATTAAGTTGTAGGTCGGAAATGATGGAATAGATTTACCAACAAAAGGGGTGTTTAGCCTGCTCATACCTTAAAAACATGGGGCAGCATAAATTCATTGGCTCTGCTAGTATAACATGTAGCTCCATTCAAACTGACGAGAACAAACGTGAACCTTCAACTTTCAAGTCTCAAGTGACTTCCTCTACATACTCCTGGGTCCTAGTGTCCCCCAGGTTACATGTATATGGCGTGTCAAAAGAGACTCTTTTTCTTTTTATTATAAACAATGTTTATTGGTTGTTGCTTTGTTTGTGCTAATAAAATTGCATTTATCTATAACCCTAATTCTGTCACTGTTTTATATCACAAAGAAGGGTGGATCCGAAAGCTGTCTACAACATTTGTAACGTGATGAAAAAGTCAACAAATATTTAACAAACTATTAGACATTTGTTAATGATGAATGAATGATGAATAGTCTTCACTTCAGATTAGGGCACACAATAGCATCTGCAAATGATACAGTATAGTCGTTTTTTCATATCCATTTTTCAAAGCATCAACAAATGTGTTACTACACATTAAACAACATTATTTAATGATGAACAAATCAAGTACAAACAATGTTGTTAATGAGTTATAAATACTGTAGAACTAATTTATAAATGTTATACAAATAGTTATAAATTATTTAATAATAATTTACAAATGTATATAAATGATTTGTTCATGATTAGTTCATTATCTACAAATACCTTATAAAGGTCTTATAACTGAGTGTTATTATAAAGTGTTTGATTGATTGATTGATTGATTGATTGAAACGTTTATTAACAGATTGCAGAATGGGTACAGTACAGTACAGCTCAATACATACAATTGTTAAGAGGATGCAGACCTGAGAAAGACTTTCGTCTTGTTTCCATCAGGGTCCTCCATTTTCAATTCATCATATGACACACACGACATACAGATAGACAGTACTGCTACATCTATACATTTATGACATACCAGATTTTCAAATACAGTACTGTTTGTGATACTAAAAAAATCCAGAAAAAGAGTGTATATACATTTGACATAGAAACTGTGCATTGGGGGAGGTTGGGTAGGTGGGGTGGGGCTGTACATTGGAGGTGGGGGGGGGGGGGTTGGGTAGGGGGGGGGGCACTGTACATTGGAATACTGACCTACATTTGACATAGAAACTGTACATTGGAGGAGGTTGGGTAGGTGGGGTGGGGTTGGGTGGGGCTGTACATTGGAGGTGGGGGGGGGGGGGGGGGGTTGGGTACATTGGAATACTGACAAAGCCATGCTTGGTCTTTATTGTACAACTGGGTTAGGACATTTGTAGGGGCCAGTTTTGAATTGCAGTCTCCCGTAGGTGTTCTTTGAGAGTGTTTTTGAAGGTGGGTAGTGATTCACATTCCTTTACAGCTTTGGGTAGGGCGTTCCACATTGTTGTGGCATAATTGCGAAACGTGTTTAGTCCCTTGTTTGAGCCGAATCTGGGTTTTACATGATTTGTGGAGCTCCCTCTGGTGTTGTGATCGTGGTATTCACTGACCTTTGGGAAGTATTTTGACATGTACATGGGTACCTTGGCCGTGTATCTTGTAGACCAGGCCCATTGCAAGTTGCTGTACTCTGTCGTCTACTCTAAGCCATCCTAGGTTGGCAAAGTGTGCAGGGGTGAGGTGGGTTCTAGGAGTCAGGTCAAGCAGTAGTCTGACTAGTTTGTTTTGAGATGTTTGTAATTTGGTTTTTATACCCAGGTGGCCAGCATACTCGGCCCGATTCCGGCTACCGGTCGGCACACTCGGCACATGTCCGGCACGGCACGCCAACGATGAGCCGGATCTGTCCCGGTAATGGTTGCCGTGCCAGAGCCGCCTCGGCTCGCCAAAGATAAACCGGCTCTGGCCCGGCTCTGGTTGCCGGGGCAGAGCCGACTCGGGCTCGCCAAAGATAAACCGGCTCTGGCCTGGCTCTGGTTGCCGGGGCAGAGCCGACTCGGGCTCGCCTGTTACGTTCTGGACACCGACTGAGGTCGGTGACCACCCACATTCCTGGCATATGTCACTGGGCTTGTCACCTGTCCTTTCCCTGTCACGGGGGTGTGTGTGGAATGTTGGTATTTGGTGTCTATGTAACCTACCTGTCTTCTGCTTGTTCATTGTCAGGTCTTCACTAATTGCGTTCGGGGAAAACGCGGACGGTTCAACTCTGGACCTCCAATAAGCTCCTATTTACCTTATTTCCTGCCTGTGCTATTTAGCATTGATCTCTCTTAGAAATTACTCTTGTGTTCTTACTATTAAAGTCGAACCTGTTCAAGAGTAAACACTCTCCGTCTCTGTGATTGCCTTCACCCATTGGAACTCACCTACCTCCATTCCTGACAGAAGACCTGACCATCAGAGTTCCATGGAGGCAATCATGGAGATGCTCCAGGCGCAGAGGGCGGCCCAGGAGCGGATGGAAGAACATCAACAGCTGGTCAGCGCCGAGTTAGTCCGACTCAACGGGATCGTCGGCTCATCCCAAGCGGTGGCGCAGCCGGCGTTGGCCACAGCCCGACAAGCCCAAGAAGGAGTGGCTGGAGTTCAGTTGGCGACGGGAGAAGCAGCGGTCCACGCAGAGGAGAGTCGGGGGTGTTCGGGGTCCAGGAACGGTCCCACGAGCCACGACTGCAGGCGCCCGCTCGCTCTGATGGATCACCGGATGGATGTCGGGAATTCATCACCCAGTGTCTACTCGTTTTCCGGCTGCAACCACGATCATTTCCATCGGAGATAGCACAGGTAGCATATATTATCACGCTACTCACCGGTCAAGCTCTCTCCTGGGCTACGGCGGAATTAGAGGCGGGAGCGATAATCTGCGACAGTCTGGACGCCTTTACCCGGGAGTAGAGAAGAGTATTCGATACTTCCCGGGTACTCTCGATCTTCGAGGCTGGCGGTCGTCTTCTCCGCACGGTCGCAGCTTACGCTATCAATTTTCGGATCTTGGCTCGGGAGACAGCTTGGTCGGAGAACGTCTGCGTGGTTCTGTTCGTCAGGGGACTCTCAGCGCGGATGCGAGATGCGCTCTCCGCGCGTGAGATCCCCGAGCAGCTGGAAGTGCTGATCAACACCACCATCAAGATGGACAATCGGCACCAGGAGAGGGAGAAGGAGCGTGTCAACAACACCCAGGTATGTTTTCCTTCTTCTCCTCGTGTTGATACATCCATGCATTATACGAGTGGGCCACTGGGTGATGAATCCATGCAGCTTGGAGCGCTGTCGCTCTCGGACGACGAGAGGCAGCGCTTCATCAAAGAGCGACGCTGTTTCCGGTGCGGTCGCACCGGTCACCGCTTCGGCAGCTGTCGGGTCTAGGCTGTATCAGCTCGGCGCCAGTCGGGAATAGAAGGTGCGCCGTCAGGCTTCGAGAAAGCGCCAGCAGGTGGGCTCATTCCTGCCAAGCCCACTGATTCACGTACATTTTTTGAGGTGGCGATCAACTGTGGGGGTGACATTAGGGGAACTAAGGCTCTCATTGACTCAGGGGCGGCGGGCAATTTTATTCACGTGGGATTGGTGAAGGAGTGGGGAACCCCAGTGGAGGATTTAGGGGTTCCCTTAGCGGTTTACGCCCTGGACGGTCGGTCCCTGGGCAGTGGGAGCGTCACCCAGCGCACGGTTCCATTACACATCCGGGTGGCGGGTGGGGAGTGGGAATGGGTTACATTTTTTGTCATCTTTTCCCCCTATTCTGTCATGGTGTTGGGTCATCCCTGGTTGTCATCACGTGTTCATATTATTAATTGGAGCACGGGCGAACTCTCAACGGCGGCCGACGTCAAGTCGATCGTCAGCGGGAGTTTACCCAAACCCTTGTCTTCCCCCCCCTCTTCCCTTTTGTCTCCTCCCTCTTTCTCCAGGATAGTGGGGAGCGTGGCAGATTCTGATCTACCCTCTAATCCCGATTTGATAGGGGTGCCTGAGATCTATTGGGACCTGGCGGACGTTTTTAGCAAAACGCGTGCTAAAGCACTTCCGCCTCATAGATCATACGACTGTCCCATTAATCTTCTACCCGGTACCTCCCCGCCTCGCAGGCGAATGTTCTCTCTCTCACGCCCCGAAACCTTGGCCATGAACACCTACATAGAGGAGGCATTGCTTGCGGGGCACATACGCCCGGCCACTTCCCCTGCCGGCGCTGGCTTCTTCTTTGTTGATAAGAAAGATGGGGATCAGCGCCCGTGCATTGATTATAGGGGATTGAATGACATTTCCATCAAGAACCGATATCCTTTACCTCTCATGGACACGGCCTTTGAGTGCTTACAGGGGGCACAGGTATTTTCTAAACTTGACTTACGTAATGCATACAATCTGGTCAGGATTAGAGAAGGAGACGAGTGGAAGACTGCATTTAACACACCCAATGGGCACTATGAGTATTTGGTCATGCCCTTTGGTTTGGCTAATGCTCCGGCAGTCTTCCAAGCCCTAGTTAACGACGTGCTGCAGGACTTGATTGGGGTGTCGGTGTTTGTTTACTTAGATGATATTCTGATTTTTTCTCGCGATATGGTGCAACACCAACTGCACGTTCGGGAGGTGCTAGACCATCTCCTCAAGCATCAACTATTCGTTAAGGCTGAGAAGTGTGTGTTTCACACTGACACCGTGTCCTTCCTGGGCTTTGTGTTGACAAAGGGCGATCTGCGCATGGATCCAGCCAAGGTGAGTGCAGTTTTGGACTGGCCACGGCCTTCGTCGCTCAAGGGGTTACAACGGTTTTTGGGCTTTGCAAATTTTTACAGGCGCTTTATTCGCAACTTTAGCGCCTTAGCCAATCCATTAACAGCTCTCACTAAGTCCTCTCTCCCTGGCTTTGAATGGTCGCCTAGGGCAGAGTCGGCCTTCTGCGATCTTAAACGTCGATTTACATCCGCTCCTGTATTGATCCGCCATGACGCAGAGGTTCCGTTCATTGTGGAGGTGGATGCCTCTGACATTGCGGTGGGGGGGGGTGCTCTCTCAGAGATGCTTAAAGGATGGGAAAGTGCACCCGTGTGCTTTTTTCTCTCGCCGTCTGTCACCAGCCGAGCGTAATTACGACGTGGGTAATCGGGAGTTATTGGCGATCAAATTGGCACTGGAGGAGTGGAGACATTGGTTAGAGGGGGCGACACATCCTTTCATTGTTTGGACTGATCATAAGAACTTGGCTTACATCCAAGGGGCTAAACGCCTTAACGCTCGCCAGGCCAGGTGGACGTTGTTCTTCACACGATTTCGATTTACCATCTCCTATAGACCCGGCTCCAAGAATATCAAACCTGACACTTTGTCGCGCCAGTTTGATCTTCCTGGTCGGGAGGAGCAGCCCCATCCCATTATTCCACCGGCCTTGATTTTGGCACCCGTGTCTTTGGGCATAGAGAGGGTGGTAAGGTCGGCGCTAACGCGGGAGCCCGATCCGGGTGGGGGTCCTCCGGGACGGTCGTATGTTCCCAAGGCGGCGCGCTCACGCTTGCTACAGTGGGCACATGCGTCATCCGTCACCAGCCACCCAGGGGCAACCAGGACCCTGGAATTTATCCGTAGGAGGTTCTGGTGGCCGACAGTGGAGGGGGATATGCGTTCCTTTGTGGCGGCCTGTCCGGTGTGCGCACGTAGTAAGACCTCTCGACGGGCACCGGCGGGTCTCCTCCGACCACTTCCTATTCCTAAACGACCCTGGTCACACATATCTCTGGACTTTATTTCTGGTCTTCCCCTTTCGGACGGGTTCACCACCATTTTGGTGGTGGTGGATCGGTTCTCTAAGGCGGCTCACTTTGTCCCTCTCCCCAAGCTTCCATCGGCCCGGGAGACTGCTGATTTAGTTATACAGCATGTCTTTCGGGTCCACGGGCTGCCAGTGGATATCGTGTCGGACCGGGGTCCTCAGTTCGCCTCCAGGTTCTGGAAGCCGTTTGCCGCCGGCCTCTGCGCCTCTGTCAGTCTGTCATCTGGGTTCCATCCGCAGTCGAACGGGCAGACGGAGCGGGTCAACCAGGATTTGGAGGGGGTCTTGAGATGCTACAGAAGGTTTCGGTTAGTACCCAACGGCAAGCTAACCGTAAGCGTCGTCCGGCTCCAGTTTACCGTCCAGGGCAGCGGGTTTGGCTTTCCACCCGGGATCTCCCTCTCCGGGTGGAATCCAAGAAGCTGGCTCCTCGCTTTATAGGACCATTTAAAGTGATTCATCGGGTTAATCCAGTGGCTTACAAGCTACGACTTCCGAGCTCTATGAGGGTTCATCCGACGTTTCATGTGTCCCTGTTGAAGCCATTCCACCTCTCATCGCCCTTGGCCCCGCCACTGCCTGTGGTTCCTCCGCCCCGGTTTATTGGCGGTCAACCCATTTACACGGTGCGGAGGATACTGGGTTGTAGGCGGAGGGGTAGGGGGTTTCAGTTCTTGGTGGATTGGGAGGGGTACGGGATAGAAGAGCGTACTTGGGTGCCTCAAAGGGATATTTTAGATCCCAGCCTGATCGTTGATTTCCGGCGGCTGAATCCCGAGGCTCCTAGGTGAACGTCTGGTGCCGTTCGTCGGGGGAGGGTACTGTTACGTTCTGGACACCGACTGAGGGCGGTGACCACCCACATTCCTGGCATATGTCACTGGGCTTGTCACCTGTCCTTTCCCTGTCAATTAGTGCTGTCACTTAGGGGTGGTTCCTGATTGGCTGTCACGGGGGTGTGTGTGGAATGTTGGTATTTGGTGTCTATGTAACCTACCTGTCTTCTGCTTGTTCATTATCAGGTCTTCACTAATTGTGTTCGGGGAAAACGCGGACGGTTCAACTCTGGACCTCCAATAAGCTCCTATTTACCTTATTTCCTGCCTGTACTATTTAGCATTTATCTCTCTTAGAAATTACTCTTGTGTTCTTACTATTAAAGTCGAACCTGTTCAAGAGTAAACACTCTCCGTCTCTGTGATTGCCTTCACCCATTGGAACTCACCTACAGTACCTCCATTCCTGACACTCACCAAAGATAAACCGGCTCTGGCCCGGCAATGGTTGCCGGGGCAGAGCCGACTCGGGCTCGCCAAAGATAAGCCGGCTCTGGCCCGGCAATGGTTGCCGGGGCAGAGCCGACTCGGGCTCGCCAAAGATAAACCGGCTCTGGCCCGGCAATGGTTGCCGGGGAAGAGCCGAAGTTTCAGTCAAGCGGTGTGATTGGCAGAATCGACTGTCAATCAAAATTGTTCCGTTGAGACCACCGCAACAAGTGAATACAGCTGTACTGTACCCACTCTGCAGTCTGTCAATAAAGCTTTCAATCAATCAATCAATCAATCAATCAATCAGACAAATGCATAGAAAAGCCCTTATTATAACCAAATAACAAAAAATTATATTATTGTTTATGAAAATGTTTTAGCCCTATGCTTGCCTATTATTTTAATGGCAACAAATAAAATAATAATAATAAAATTAATAAATAAAATGTTAGAGGAGTGGAGGGGGGGGGGGGCAGAGCGAGGTGGGTGTTAGAGGAGTGGAGGGGGGGGGGCAGAGCCTCATAAAGCTAACATTATAGCTGCACTCATAGGATGTTGATGTAGCCTCATTAAGCTAACATATGCTGCACTCATAGGAGCGTGTTGATGTAGCCTCATAAAGCTAACAAGAGTATATGTAATACTGTGGTTATGGCCTCTATAGTTAGCAGCTCATAGCTAACATACTACTGTGGTTAAGGCCTGCAGCAGCTCAGTAGCTAACATAACAACACTAGTTAAGGCCTTTAACCAGCAGCTCAGTAGCTAACATAACAACTGTGGTTAAGGCCTTTAACCGCAGCCATACGCTAACATAACAATACTGGTTACTGATTTATTATTTACATTGAAAAGATACAGAGATAATTTGTTAAAGCTGGACCAGCACACTACACCTAGGTTAGTAAATCCTAGGCCCCATCCACTCCCTCTGCTAAAGCTCTACTCCTGCACTAAAGTCTGGGATTCAGTTGGACTCAGATCTGCTGCGTTCCCCCCTACCGCTGGTGACAGTGTGTACATCTACTCTCATAAAGTAGGGAATCCACCCTGCTACACAAACATAACAAAACACACTGGTCAGACTACTGCTTGACCTTACTCCTAGAACCCACCTCACCCCTGCCCACTTTGACAACCTAGGATGGCTAGTAGACGACAGAGTACAGCAACTTGCAATGGGCCTGGTCTACAAGATACACTACACGACCAAGCTGTCAAAATACTTCCCAAAGGTCATTGAATACCACGACCACAACACAGGGAGCTCCACAAATCATGTTAAACCCAGATTCGGCTAACAGGGGAGCTAACAGGGGAGCTAAAGAGGCTAACAGGGGAGCTAACAGGGGAGCTAACAGCCGCAGCTAAAGAGGCTAACAGGGGAGCTAAAGAGGCTAACAGGAGAGCTAACAGGGGAGCTAAAGAGGCTAACAGGGGAGCTAACAGCCGCAGCTAAAGAGGCTAACAGGGGAGCTAACATGGGAGCTAAAGAGGCTAACAGGAGAGCTAACAGGGGAGCTAAAGAGGCTAACAGGGGAGCTAACAGGGGAGCTAACAGCCGCAGCTAAAGAGGCTAACAGGGGAGCTAACAGGGGAGCTAAAGAGGCTAACAGGAGAGCTAACAGGGGAGCTAAAGAGGCTAACAGGGGAGCTAACAGGGGAGCTAACAGCCGCAGCTAAAGAGGCTAACAGGGGAGCTAACAGGGGAGCTAAAGAGGCTAACAGGAGAGCTAACAGGGGAGCTAAAGAGGCTAACAGGGGAGCTAACAGGGGAGCTAACAGCCGCAGCTAAAGAGGCTAACAGGGGAGCTAACAGGGGAGCTAAAGAGGCTAACAGGAGAGCTAACAGGGGAGCTAACAGCCGCAGCTAAAGAGGCTAACAGGGGAGCTAACAGGGGAGCTAAAGAGGCTAACAGGGGAGCTACTAACTAAGTCTCTGCTTCAGAAAGGTTTAGCCCAATATACAGAATTGCTAATTGTACATTACCTTTTACAGTAAAACTGAACATGAAAGTCATGCATCCCATACATGAGTACATCTGAAACACATTAAATTAGAGGCACAACATTTCTGCAGAAAAGTATCTGCTTATATAAGTACACATATCATCTAATGAAATATTAAGTGTTTTATAGACAATACAGCTAACTTTATACAGTTTAAAGGAACACGCCAACATTTTGGAAAATTCGCTCAGTCTTAGCACAATGATAGCCTAGCTTAGCACAATGAATGGAAGCGGGCATGACTGGTTAGCCTAGGCATTGTCCAACTAACACCTCTCCCGACGGCTACCCAGTCATGTCCGCTTCCATTCATTGTGCTAGGCTAACATGCAGCTTAGCTAGCCTACAGTCACACGAGTCTCCAAGTCATACGAGTCTCCAAGTCACACAAGTCACATGAGTCTCCAAGTCACACAAGTCACACGAGTCTCCAAGTCACACAAGTCACACGAGTCTCCAAGTCACACAAGTCTCCAAGTCACACAAGTCACATGAGTCTCCAAGTCACACAAGTCTCCAAGTCACACAAGTCACACGAGTCTCCAAGTCACACAAGTCACATGAGTCTCCAAGTCACAAGAGTCTCCAAGTCACACGAGTCTCCAGGTCACACAAGTCTCCAAGTCACACGAGTCTCCAAGTCACACAAGTCTCCAAGTCACACAAGTCACAAGAGTCTCCAAGTCACACGAGTCTCCAGGTCACACAAGTCTCCAAGTCACATGAGTCTCCAAGTCACACAAGTCTCCAAGTCACACAAGTCACATGAGTCTCCAAGTCACACAAGTCTCCAAGTCACACGAGTCTCCAAGTCACACAAGTCTCCAAGTCACACGAGTCTCCAAGTCACACAAGTCACACGAGTCTCAAAGTCACAAGAGTCTCCAAGTCACACGAGTCTCCAGGTCACACAAGTCTCCAAGTCACACGAGTCTCCAAGTCACACAAGTCTCCAAGTCACACAAGTCACACGAGTCTCCAGGTCACACAAGTCTCCAAGTCACACGAGTCTCCAAGTCACACAAGTCTCCAAGTCACACGAGTCTCCAAGTCATACAAGTCTCCAAGTCACACGAGTCTCCAGGTCACACAAGTCTCCAAGTCACACGAGTCTCTCCAAGTCACACAAGTCTCCAAGTCACACGAGTTTCCAAGTCACACAAGTCTCCAAGTCACACAAGTCACACGAGTCTCCATGTCACACAAGTCTCCAAGTCACACGAGTCTCCAAGTCACACGAGTCTCCAAGTCACACAAGTCTCCAAGTCACACGAGTCTCCAAGTCATACAAGTCACACGAGTCTCCAAGTCACAAGAGTCTCCAAGTCACACGAGTCTCCAGGTCACACAAGTCTCCAAGTCACACGAGTCTCCAAGTCACACAAGTCTCCAAGTCACACAAGTCACACGAGTCTCCAAGTCACACAAGTCTCCAAGTCACACGAGTCTCCAAGTCACACAAGTCTCCAAGTCACACAAGTCACACGAGTCTCCAAGTCACACAAGTCTCCAAGTCACACGAGTCTCCAAGTCACACAAGTTACACAAGTCTCCAAGTCACACGAGTCTCCAAGTCACACAAGTCTCCAAGTCACACAAGTCACACGAGTCTCCAAGTCACACAAGTCTCCAAGTCACACGAGTCTCCAAGTCACACGAGTCTCCAAGTCACACAAGTCACACGAGTCTCCAAGTCACACAAGTCTCCAAGTCACACGAGTCTCCAAGTCACACAAGTCTCCAAGTCACACGAGTCTCCAAGTCACACAAGTCTCCAAGTCACACAAGTCTCCAAGTCACACAAGTCTCCAAGTCACACGAGTCTCCAAGTCACACAAGTCTCCAAGTCACACAAGTCACACGAGTCTCCAAGTCACACAAGTCTCCAAGTCACACGAGTCTCCAAGTCACACGAGTCTCCAACAATACGTGGTTAATGCCTTTAACCAGCAGCTCACTGCATAGTAAGTAAGTAAGTAAGTAAGTAAGTAAGTAAGTAAGTAAGTATTTATAAAGCACCTTTCATACATGTCATGTAGCTCAAAGTGCTGTACACAAACATAGGCATATATAACGATAAAAGCAATAAAGTCAGTGATCAGTTAAGATCAATGTTTAAAAAAAAAAAAAAAAAAAAAAAAAAAATAATAATAATAATAATAATAATAATAATAATAATAATAATAATAATAATAATAATAATAATAATAATAATAATAATAATAATAATAATAATAATAATAATAATAATAATAATAATAATAATAACAATAATAACAATAATAACAATAATAATATTAACGTAAAAATGAAAATAACGTAAAGTACGATATATATTGAAATTCTTTATTCGGAATGTGCACTTTAAAGATAATTAGATTAGTATCTTTGTGAGGTTACTTTATTATTTACATTGAAAAGATACAGAGATAATTTGTTAAAGCTGGACCAGCGCACTACACCTAGGTTAGTAAATCATAGGCCCCATCCACTCCCTCTGCTAAAGCTCCACTCCTGCACTAAAGTCGGGGATTCAGTTGGACTCAGATCTGCTGCGTTCCCCCCTACCTGGTGACAGTGTACATCTCATAAAGTAGGGATAATCCACCCTGCTACACAAACATCTCAAAACAAACTGGTCAGACTACTGCTTGACCTTACTTCTAGAACCCACCTCGCCCCTGCCCACGTGACAACCTAGGATGGCTTAGAGTAGACGACAGAGTACAGCAACTTGCAATGGGCCTGTCTACAAGATACATACATGACCAAGGTATATGTGTACATGTCAAAATACTTCCCAAAGGTCAGTGAATACCACGACCACAACACCATGGGAGCTCCACAAATCATGTTAAACCCAGATTCGGCTCAAACAGGGACTAAACACGTTTCGCAATTATGCCACATCAATGTGGAACGCCCTACCCAAAGATGTAAAGGAATGTGAATCACTACCCACTTTCAAAACACTCTCAAAGAACACCTACGGGAGACTGCAATTCGAAACTGGCCCCTGTAAATGTCCTAACCCAACCCCCTCCAATGTACAGTAAAGTACCAAACATGGTTTTGTCAATATTCCAATGTACAGTTGTTGATTGATTGATTGAAAAGTTTATTAACAGATTGCAGAATGGGTACAGTACAGTACAGCTCAATACATACAATTGTTAAGGGGATGCAGACCAGAGAAAGACTTTCGTCTTGTTTACATCAGGGTCCCCCATTTTCAATTCATCATAACATATATGACATACATGACATACAGATAGACAGTACTGCTACATCTATACATTTATGACATATCAGATTTGCAAATACAGTACTGTTTGTGATACAAAAGTGTCCAGAAAAGGAGTGTATATACATTTGGCATAGAAACTGTACATTGGAGGAGGTTGGTTGGGTGGGGTGGGGTTGGGTGGGTTGGGTGAGGGCTGTACATTGGAGGTGGGGGGGGGGGGGGGGGGGTTGGGAAGGGGACACACACACATTTTACACTGTACATTGGAATATTGACAAAGCCTTACTTGGTCATTTACTGTACAACTAGGTTAGGACATTTGTAGGGGCCAGTTTCGAATTGCAGTCTCACGTAGGTGTTTTTTGAGAGTGTTTTTGAAGGTGGGTAGTGATTCACATTCCTTTACAGCTTTAGGTAGGGCGTTCCACATTGATGTGGCATAATTGCGAAACGTGTTTAGTCCCTTGTTTGAGCCGAATCTGGGTTTTACATGATTTGTGGAGCTCCCTCTGGTGTTGTGATCGTGGTATTCACTGACCTTTGGGAAGTATTTTGACATGTACATGGGTACCTTGGTCGCGTAGTGTATCTTGTAGACCAGGCCCATTGCAAGTTGCTGTACTCTGTCGTCTACTCTAAGCCATCCTAGGTTGTCAAAGTGGGCAGGGGTGAGGTGGGTTCTAGGAGTCAGGTCAAGTAGTAGTCTGACTAGCTTGTTTTGAGATGTTTGTAATTTGTTTTTTAGTGCCTTTGAGGTGCTTTGGTACCATGAGGTGCAAGCATAGTCGTAGTACCCTTGAATGAGTGCTCCTGCTAGAGTCTTCAGGGTATTCTTGTTTACCAGAGAGGAGAATCGCGTTCGTTGGTTGACTTTTTTTTATTACATTGGATGCCATTTTGTCACAGGTAAGATTAGCCTCTAGGATGGAACCCAGGTAGGTAATTTCATCTTTCCTTGTGATAATATTGTCACCCACTGTAACCGAGAAGCCGTCGGTCTTGCTGAGTTTGTTATTTGAACCGAAGAGAATGGACTCTGTTTTGCCCATGTGTAATGATAGTTTGTTGTCGGCGAGCCATATGCAGATTTTGCCTAGTTCCGAGCTGAGGGCTTTTTCAACCTGTAACTTGTTCTCGTCAGAGACCAGCAGGGCTGAGTCGTCCGCAAACAGGAACAAGTTGCAGTCACAAGCTGACGACATGTCATTTGCATAAATTAGGAATAGTAGCGGTCCTAGTATGCTTCCTTGTGGAACACCACAGCTCACTGTGAGGGGGGGGGATAGGGTACCGTTTACTTCCACCATCTGTTCCCTCCCCTCCAGGTAGGATTGTATCCAGCTCACTGATAAACTATCAAAACCAATTGCTTTTAGCTTGTCAATCAGAATGGTGTGATTGACAGTGTCGAAGGCCTTTTGTAGGTCCAGCATGACCATGCCGCAGTATTTGCCCGCGTCCACCTCTTGTTTGATGTGGTCGTTCAAGTAGAGAAGGCATGTGTCAGTGGAGTGGGATGTTCTGAAGCCAGATTGGAATTCGTAGATTAGATTTTTTTCCGCGAGGTACTTTTCGATCTGTTCGTATACTATTTTTTCCATGACTTTCGAGATGGATGTAAGGATAGAAACAGGGCGGTAGTTACCCGGGTCTAATTTGCTGCCCTTTTTGTGCAGGGGTGTTACTCTCGCAATTTTGAAGTCCTTGGGGACGTGTCCCTGTTTTATGGAGAGGTTTATTATGTGTGTGATGACTGGGGTGATGGCTGCTGCTGAGTCTCTGAGGAATTTGGAGGGGATGTTGTCATGGCCAGTGGCCTTGTTTGGTTGGAAGGCGCTCAGTTTTTTGAGTACCTCATCTGTAGTTACTATTTCCAGTTTGAAGTCGTCTTTGTGGACGCCTAGGTTCATGTAGTATGCTACTATGTGTTCTACCCCATACTGCCCTGAGTGGGAGGGTAGTTTGTTTACCAGTTGTGCTTGTGCAGTTGTACAGTGTCCCCCACCCACCCCTCCTACCCAACCCACCCTCCCCACCTATAATGTACGGTTCTACGTCAAATATATACTCTCTTTTCTAGACTCTTTTTGTATCACAAACAGTAGGCCTACTGTATTTGCAAATCTGGTATGTCATAAATGTATAGAAGTGTCTATCTATATGTCACATGTCATGTTATGATGAATTGAAAATGGGGGTCCCTGATGTAAACAAGACGAACGTCTTTCTCTGGTCTGCATGCCCTTAACAATTGTATGTATTGAGCTGTACTGTATTGTACCCATTCTGCAATCTGTTAACAAAGTTTTCAATCAATCAATCAAAACTGTGGTCAGTCTGTCCGGAGAAACAAGGAAGAGCATGGTTGCCAGATCGGATTAACAATATCCGAACCGCCCATTATTATCAAAGGTTTATCAGATGAAGGCAGACTCTCAAATCTGGCAACACTGATGTGTTGCATTGTGGGGGATCCCGGTTTGACATTTGAATTGAAGCGCGTTACAGACAGAGCCTGCACCACGTCGTGAGCAACTGTTGCATCTTCTCCTCAGGTAATTGTGCAACACATATATTTTATTATTTATAAGTAATGCGTGCCGCTGATATAAATTAGTGCTGTTTAGTCTGTGTTTTCAGTGACTACTGTAACGTTATTAGCTCGATATTATGAAACTGGCGGGATCTGTAAACTACCAGAGCTGCTAACTGGCTAACGGTATGACTATGAGAGCTAACGTTGGTACCTATACTGTACCCGGAGCTGCTAACTGACTAACGTTATGACTATGAGAGCTAACGTTGGTACCTACTGTACCCGGAGCTGCTAACGTTATGACTATGAGAGCTAACGTTGGTACATACTGTACCTGGAGCTGCTAACTGGCTAACGTTATGAGAGCTAACGTTGGGGTACCTACTGTACCCGGAGCTGCTAACTGGCTATCATTCAGGTGGGGCTTATAGTGTGAAAAGTAGGTGACACAAGTGCTACATACAGTAGCACTGCTAGCAGCTAGCAGGCCACTGCAGAATACTGACGTTATAGCTAACCAATGCATATCACGCTGCACAGATCTTCCATGGCTTAATTTAATTATAAAATATATAATTTCATTGTAGCAAACACTGTTACAGGATTTATTCCTGTGTATTTAAAATTTGATTTCTGGGAGATTTAGGGGACTGTCACAAGACGCTGGTTGTGAAGATAGTACGACGGTTGAAGTTCAGTCAGAGTTCACTCATTTGAAAGTTAACGTCAATAGTTATTTAATTTATGTGGGATCCATCCTGTAACATTCAGATTGTAGTCAATGATATAAAAGTAAGTGCCCGTTTATCGTTTCACCTGTTATATATCGCAAATTTGGCTGTGTTTGGTGATTGACTGAGCTATATATTACCACCATTCTTTCATCTAACGTTACAGTATAAGCTTGCATAGTGCGTAGCATAGTGGCTAAATATGCTAAATATTGGACTAAATTAGAGGTCCTAGAAATGCAAAATAATATTGAGAATCACTGGCCTTAGACTATCTACTAACGTATTCTCTCTCTCTCTCTAGGTTCATGGCCACTAATGACTTCAGAGCTTCAGAAGGACAGTATGCTGGATGAGGAAGGTCTTGGCCATGCTGCGATGGCTCCTAGAGGACAAGAACGGAGGTGCAGGACCTGGCTGTCAAATGGTTTGTAATGCTACAGCATATTGTATGTAGATGTGCATGACATGGACTAAATTAGAGGTCCTAGAAATGCAAAATAATATTGAGAATCACTGGCCTTAGACTATCTACTAACGTATTCTCTCTCTCTCTAGGTTCATGGCCACTAATGACTTCAGAGCTTCAGAAGGACAGTATGCTGGATGAGGAAGGTCTTGGCCATGCTGCGATGGCTCCTAGAGGACAAGAACGGAGAGGTGCTGGACCTGGCTGTCAAATGGTTTGTAATGCTACAGCATATTGTATGTAGATGTGCATGACGTGGACTAAATTAGAGGTCCTAGAAATGCAAAATAATATTGAGAATCACTGGCCTTAGACTATCTACTAACGTATTCTCTCTCTCTCTCTAGGTTCATGGCCACTAATGACTTCAGAGCTTCAGAAGGACAGTATGCTGGATGAGGAAGGTCTTGGCCATGCTGCGATGGCTCCTAGAGGACAAGAACGGAGAGGTGCTGGACCTGGCTGTCAAATGGTTTGTAATGCTACAGCATATTGTATGTAGATGTGCATGACGTGGACTAAATTAGAGGTCCTAGAAATGCAAAATAATATTGAGAATCACTGGCCTTAGACTATCTACTAACGTATTCTCTCTCTCTCTAGGTTCATGGCCACTAATGACTTCAGAGCTTCAGAAGGACAGTATGCTGGATGAGGAAGGTCTTGGCCATGCTGCGATGGCTCCTAGAGGACAAGAACAGAGAGGTGCTGGACCTGGCTGTCAAATGGTTTGTAATGCTACAGCATATTGTATGTAGATGTGCATGACGTGGACTAAATTAGAGGTCCTAGAAATGCAAAATAATATTGAGAATCACTGGCCTTAGACTATCTACTAACGTATTCTCTCTCTCTCTCTCTAGGTTCATGGCCACTAATGACTTCAGAAGGACAGTATGCTGGATGAGGAAGGTCTTGGCCATGCTGCGATGGCTCCTAGAGGACAAGAACAGAGGTGCTGGACCTGGCTGTCAAATGGTTTGTAATGCTACAGCATATTGTATGTAGATGTGCATGACGTGGACTAAATTAGAGGTCCTAGAAATGCAAAATAATATTGAGAATCACTGGCCTTAGACTATCTACTAACGTATTCTCTCTCTTTCTCTAGGTTCATGGCCACTAATGACTTCAGAGCTTCAGAAGGACAGTATGCTGGATGAGGAAGGTCTTGGCCATGCTGCGATGGCTCCTAGAGGACAAGAACGGAGAGGTGCTGGACCTGGCTGTCAAATGGTTTGTAATGCTACAGCATATTGTATGTAGATGTGCATGACGTGGACTAAATTAGAGGTCCTATAAATGCAAAATAATATTGAGAATCACTGGCCTTAGACTATCTACTAACGTATTCTCTCTCTCTCTCTCTCTAGGTTCATGGCCACTAATGACTTCAGAGCTTCAGAAGGACAGTATGCTGGATGAGGAAGGTCTTGGCCATGCTGCGATGGCTCCTAGAGGACAAGAACGGAGGTGCAGGACCTGGCTGTCAAATGGTTTGTAATGCTACAGCATATTGTATGTAGATGTGCATGACGTGGACTAAATTAGAGGTCCTAGAAATGCAAAATAATATTGAGAATCACTGGCCTTAGACTATCTACTAACGTATTCTCTCTCTCTCTAGGTTCATGGCCACTAATGACTTCAGAGCTTCAGAAGGACAGTATGCTGGATGAGGAAGGTCTTGGCCATGCTGCGATGGCTCCTAGAGGACAAGAACGGAGAGGTGCTGGACCTGGCTGTCAAATGGTTTGTAATGCTACAGCATATTGTATGTAGATGTGCATGACGTGGACTAAATTAGAGGTCCTAGAAATGCAAAATAATATTGAGAATCACTGGCCTTAGACTATCTACTAACGTATTCTCTCTCTCTCTCTAGGTTCATGGCCACTAATGACTTCAGAGCTTCAGAAGGACAGTATGCTGGATGAGGAAGGTCTTGGCCATGCTGCGATGGCTCCTAGAGGACAAGAACGGAGAGGTGCTGGACCTGGCTGTCAAATGGTTTGTAATGCTACAGCATATTGTATGTAGATGTGCATGACGTGGACTAAATTAGAGGTCCTAGAAATGCAAAATAATATTGAGAATCACTGGCCTTAGACTATCTACTAACGTATTCTCTCTCTCTCTCTCTAGGTTCATGGCCACTAATGACTTCAGAAGGACAGTATGCTGGATGAGGAAGGTCTTGGCCATGCTGCGATGGCTCCTAGAGGACAAGAACGGAGAGGTGCTGGACCTGGCTGTCAAATGGTTTGTAATGCTACAGCATATTGTATGTAGATGTGCATGACGTGGACTAAATTAGAGGTCCTAGAAATGCAAAATAATATTGAGAATCACTGGCCTTAGACTATCTACTAACGTATTCTCTCTCTCTCTCTCTAGGTTCATGGCCACTAATGACTTCAGAGCTTCAGAAGGACAGTATGCTGGATGAGGAAGGTCTTGGCCATGCTGCGATGGCTCCTAGAGGACAAGAACGGAGGTGCAGGACCTGGCTGTCAAATGGTTTGTAATGCTACAGCATATTGTATGTAGATGTGCATGACGTGGACTAAATTAGAGGTCCTAGAAATGCAAAATAATATTGAGAATCACTGGCCTTAGACTATCTACTAACGTATTCTCTCTCTCTCTAGGTTCATGGCCACTAATGACTTCAGAGCTTCAGAAGGACAGTATGCTGGATGAGGAAGGTCTTGGCCATGCTGCGATGGCTCCTAGAGGACAAGAACGGAGAGGTGCTGGACCTGGCTGTCAAATGGTTTGTAATGCTACAGCATATTGTATGTAGATGTGCATGACGTGGACTAAATTAGAGGTCCTAGAAATGCAAAATAATATTGAGAATCACTGGCCTTAGACTATCTACTAACGTATTCTCTCTCTCTCTCTAGGTTCATGGCCACTAATGACTTCAGAGCTTCAGAAGGACAGTATGCTGGATGAGGAAGGTCTTGGCCATGCTGCGATGGCTCCTAGAGGACAAGAACGGAGAGGTGCTGGACCTGGCTGTCAAATGGTTTGTAATGCTACAGCATATTGTATGTAGATGTGCATGACGTGGACTAAATTAGAGGTCCTAGAAATGCAAAATAATATTGAGAATCACTGGCCTTAGACTATCTACTAACGTATTCTCTCTCTCTCTAGGTTCATGGCCACTAATGACTTCAGAGCTTCAGAAGGACAGTATGCTGGATGAGGAAGGTCTTGGCCATGCTGCGATGGCTCCTAGAGGACAAGAACAGAGAGGTGCTGGACCTGGCTGTCAAATGGTTTGTAATGCTACAGCATATTGTATGTAGATGTGCATGACATGGACTAAATTAGAGGTCCTAGAAATGCAAAATAATATTGAGAATCACTGGCCTTAGACTATCTACTAACGTATTCTCTCTCTCTCTCTAGGTTCATGGCCACTAATGACTTCAGAGCTTCAGAAGGACAGTATGCTGGATGAGGAAGGTCTTGGCCATGCTGCGATGGCTCCTAGAGGACAAGAACGGAGGTGCAGGACCTGGCTGTCAAATGGTTTGTAATGCTACAGTATAAATTATTGTATTACCCATCACACTCACCATCAATGACTCCACCATCACCCCCTCCCCCCTAGTCCGCAACCTCGGTGTCATCCTCGACTCCACCCTCTCATTTGACCCTTATGTCCGCTCCATTGTCAAAACTTCATATTTTCACCTCCGCAACATTGCCAAAATCCGTCACTGCCTCTACCCCCTGCTGCTGAATCCCTCATACACGCCTTCATCTCCTCCCTCCTGGACTACTGTAACTCCCTCCTCACTGGCATCACCTCCCGCTCCCTCCATAAACTGCAGATGGTCCAAAACTCAGCCGCCCGCCTCCTCACTAACGCCCGGTCCCGCGAACACATCACTCCTGTCCTCTACTCCCTCCACTGGCTCCTGATCAAGGAACGCATTAACTTCAAAACACTACACTCCTCACATTCAAAGCCCTCCATAGCCTGGCCTCACCCTGGTCTCAAACTTTTTACACCAAGTACCACCTGAGAACGTTGCTGGCTCTCCAAGTACCACCATATGACGACGTTAAAATACAGTATTCAGCTATGCACAGTTCACGCAGGAGGCAAATGTATTCCTAATACCATTATTTTCTTACAAAGACTTAATTTCCTGCATTCTGGTGCAGGAATGTTTGAATTTTTACCATTTAAATTCCAGTGTTTGTGATGGGCATCACAAAGTATTGTATAAAATTTTTATAAAAACACATATTCAATACATTTTGAATTGTAACCCTTTAAATGCCAGTTTGTGTGATGGCATCACAAATTATTGTTAAAAATTATTATTATTGTTGCTGTGGCTCTTGTTGTATTTTGTTATCTTGCTTTCCTTCTTTCTCTCCTCTCTCTCTCTCTTCTCTCTCTCTCCCATCTCTCTCTATCTCATCCTCTTCTCTTCTGTCTTCGTTCTGTCATTGAATTTGTGGTTCGTTCTTTTTATTTGCCTTTTTCACTTTTCGTGTAGGGCAGTAGTTTGGTGAGTGGAAGTCCCGTCCCCTCCAAGTCGGGGACCAGCACGCCTCGCCGGGGCCGGCGACAGCTCCCCCAGACCCCCGCCACGCCACGCCCCCACGTCACCTATTCCCCCGTGGTCCGTAAGGCTATGCCCACGCCTCCCGGGGTGCCCCAGGGGCCTCCCCCTGCCGGCCCCCCGCCACCCCACCATGGCTCACCCCGTCAGGGTTGCCACCCGCCACCTCGCTGGGGTGACGCGGGAGGAGGGGGGGGCTCCATGGAGGGCGACGGTTGCTTCTACAACCAGGACTACCAGGACTACGAGCCACGCCACGAGCCGCCCGCCTATGAGCAGAGCCCCGCATAACATTGGGGTCTTGTGCTTGGCACTCCGAGCATGGCACTAACACTGTCACGGTTAGGGGTTTGATTCCTGCTGGGGCCACCCGTTGTGAAAGATGTATGCAGTCATTCCAAAGCACTTTATGTCCTAGTAATAGAGCTGTGCTATAGAGATGCTGTCATTCATTCATAACCAAACCAAAAGACATTTATAAACAACGTCTTACTAAATGCAGGCTTTCATTTACAACTGAACGGCAATATCACTCGGTTTTTGTATTAATTCTCCTAAAAAATTGTGCTAAGCTAGACTAACATGAAAGTTTAAGTGAAAGTACACACTTGAGTAAAAGTCAAAGTTTCTACTTTTAAATGTACTTAAGTAGTAAACAGTGAACTTTTTTTCTGACTGTCTATATTCTTCTGATAGCAGGTGTTTAAGCAAAGATCCCCTGTGGGAGAAGACTGTTGCAGGGGAACAATGGGTTAATTTCATTGGAGGCTTTGTCGTTGGGTTCAGAGAGGAGGATGTGATATTTTTTGTTAATAAATGTTTAAATATCTATTCAAGTTGTCATTTTTAACTGGAAAAAGTAGCATGTATGGGGGTAATTGTTACTTTACTTGACATTTGAGTTCCACTGCAGAATGATGTATATTGTGTACAATGTGCATATACACTGAGAATATATTTCAGTGAGGTAGGAGACGGCATGTAAACTTCTGAATTTTTCAATGAGGGACATGCCAATACTCCATTGGTAAAGGGAAGGGTCCTTAAATATGTGGCATTGTATTACTAATCAACCATTTCCTACTGTATTTCCGGTAATGTACGGTCATAGGCAGATAGTGGAGTAGCTCTGGCAGAATACTGGGTACACAGTAAATTCCGCTGACTCAAACAGAGTACATTTCACTCAAACTGAGTAAAATTTCTTTACTCAGTTTGAGTCAAATGTACTCTGTGGAATTTACTGTGTAGTACCAGTATTGCATTGGCAGTGTCGGCTAGGCTTGTACTCGGGCCGGAATCGGCCAGTCAGTCATTGCCGCCTACTGGGCCAATTCCGGCAATTCAGGACGTTCACCGCTTCCGGCAACCCCGGACCTGGCCCAGTGTACTCGGGCCGGAATCGGCCAGTCAGTCATTGCCGCCTACTTGGCCGATTCCGGCAACCGGACTTGGGCCGATTAATTTCTTCCGGCCTGCCGGATACAGGCCATTAATGGGCCGGAACTTTTTGGCCACCTGGGTAGTGCCTTTGAGGTGCTTTGGTACCATGAGGTGCAAGCATAGTCGTAGTACCCTTGAATGAGTGCTCCTGCCAGAGTCTTCAGGGTATTCTTGTTTACCAGGGAGGAGATCCGGTACAAGAATCGAGTTTGTTGATTGACTTTTTTTATTACATTGGATGCCATTTTGTCACAGGAAAGATTAGCCTCTAGGATGGAACCCAGGTAGGTAATTTCATCTTTCCTTGTGACAATATTGTCACCCACTGTAACTGAGAAGCCGTCGGTCTTGCTGAGTTTGTTATTTGAACCGAAGAGAATGGACTCTGTTTTGCCCATGTGTAATGATAGTTTGTTGTCGGCGAGCCATATGCAGATTTTGCCTAGTTCCAAGCTGAGGGTTTTTTCAACCTGTAACTTGTTCTTGTCAGAGACCAGCAGGGCTGAGTCATCCGCAAACAGGAACAAGTTGCAGTCACAAGCTGACGACATGTCATTTGCATAAATTAGGAACAGTAGTGGTCCTAGTATGCTTCCTTGTGGAACACCACAGTTCACTGTGAGGGGGGGGGGGATAGGGTACCGTTTACCTCCACCATCTGTTCTCTCCCCTCCAGGTAGGATTGTATCCAGCTCACTGATAAACTATCAAAACCAATTGCTTTTAGCTTGTCAATCAGAATGGTGTGATTGACGGTTTAGCATGACCATGCCGCAGTATTTGCCCGCGTCCACCTCTTGCTTGATGTGGTCGTTCAAATAGAGAAGGCATGTGTCAGTGGAGTGGGATGTTCTGAAGCCAGATTGGAATTCGTAGATTAGATTTTTATCCGTAAGGTACTTTTCGACCTGTTCGTATACTATTTTTTCCATGACTTTCGAGATGGATGTAAGGATAGAAACAGGGCGGTAGTTGCCTGGGTCTAATTTGCTGCCCTTTTTGTGCAGGGGTGTTACTCTCGCTATTTTGAAGTCCTTAGGGACGTGTCCCTGTTTTATGGAGAGGTTTATTATGTGTGTGATGACTGGGGTGATGGCGGCTGCTGAGTCTCTAAGGAATTTGGAGGGGATGTTGTCATGGCCAGTGGCCTTGTTCGGTTGGAGGGCGCTCAGTTTATTGAGTACCTCATCTGTAGTTACCATTTCCAGTTTGAAATCGTCTTTGTGGACGCCTAGGTTCTTGTAGTATGCTGCTATGTGTTCTACCCCATACTGCCCTGAGTGGGAGGGTAGTTTGTTTACCAGTGTTGTGGCTATGTTTGTGAAGAAAGTGTTTAAGTAATTGGCTACATCCAGTTTGTCTGTGATGAGCGTGTTGTCCGTCTTTATGTTCATGTTTGAGAACCTGGTTTTAAGTTTTTTACTGCAGCCTAGTTGATTATTGAGTAATTTCCAAAGTTCACGTGGTTTATTTTTGTTTTCCTCAGTTTTGTCATTGATGAAATTTTTTTTTGCAGTTTTTATCATGGAGTTTTACGTCATTTCTTAGTCTGTTTCTTTCTAGTTTGAGTTCAGTCACGTGGGCTTGGAGTTCACTGCTCGTGCTTTTGGTAAGCTTTGACTGACTTTTACGAAATTCAGAGCATTTTTTGTCTCTGGCTTTCATAGCGGTCAGTATTTCAGTGTGCATCCACGGCTCAGCGCGATTTTTTACCCTGGTGGTTCTTAGGGGGGCCATGTTGTTTAGTATTGTTGAGAATTTGGTTTTGAAGCCAAGCCAGGTTTCTTCAACCAGTGTACCATTGAGTTCATCTGACCAGTCCAGGCTCTTCAGTTCAAGGTTAAAGGCCTCGCTAGTAGGTTTTGAGGTCTCTAGATGTGACTGTTTTGTGACAGCCAGCCTTTTGCTTTAGCTTTTTGCGGGTACAGAATATCATATAATGATCACTTAACCCACATGCTATAACCCCTTTATTGGAGATCATGGACTTGTCGGAGGTCAGGATGAGGTTAATGGTAGTCCGAGTTGATTCACACACCCTTGTGGGTTGGGTGATTAGCTGGCTGATGCCGTGCAGATCACAAAGCCTACTGAAGGCCTTGAAGACGGGTGCTGCTTTACGTAGCATGTCCGTGTTCCAGTCCCCAATAAGGATTTTTTCTACGCCCTCCACCCCAGTTAAGCATCCATCAAGTGAGTCATAGAATGAATGAATGAATGAAAACTTTATTTAACAGATTGCAGAATGGGTACAATACAGTACGGCTCAATACATACAATTGTTAAGGGGATGCAGACCTGAGAAAGACGTTTGTCTTGTTTCCATCAGGGTCCCCCATTTTCAATTCATATAGACATTTATGACATACACAACATACATGACATTTATGGCATAGGGACATATAGGTATTTAGTACTGATACATTTGTGACATAGGCGGTATTCAAATATACAGTACTGTTATCCCTAGATCCTGACAGAGTATATACATATGATGGGGAGGGGACTGTACATTAGGAGGGGGTGGGTGGGTGGGAGGGAAATATACATACGGCGGGGAGGGAATATATACATGCGGTGGGGAGGAGACTGTCTATTAGAAGCCACTGTGTTCTGGTGGTCTATAGATTGTGCCTATTAGTACTGATTTTGCCCTTTCAAATAAGATTTCAATCCATACAGTTTCAATCTTGTCATGGTTAAGGTCAGTACGGTTGCTGAATTTGGTATCTTTGTGTATATACACACAGACACCACCTCCATACTGGTTCCTATCCCTCCTGACGATTGAATAGTCCTCGATTTCTATCTCTGGATCCTGAACAGATGAGTTAAGTTTTGTTTCTGTGAAACATAATATATTAGCCTTACCGTTGTGTTACCCAGGTATTGTATAATATTGTCATGGCATATAATGTATAATACAGGTATTGTATAATATACATGGTGTATAATGTTCAATACAGGTATTGTATAATATACATGTGTATAATGTATAATACAGGTAGGTATTGTATAATATACATGGTGTATAATATTTTATACAGGTATTGTATAATATACATGGTGTACAATGTATAATACAGGTACAGTGCAGTACAGTGCTGTTGTGCCAGTAATGGTTCCATGTGCAGACAGCATCCTCCAGTGGACTGTTGTTGAATACATCTTTCTAACATCCTGCCGCAAGACCCTGCAGCGCACGGTCAGAACAGCTGAGAGGGTCGTTGGTGCCCCCCTCCCCTCCCTCCAGGACATCTACAATACACGCCTGGCCCGCAAAGCACTAAGCATTGCGTGTGACATCACCCACCCCTCACAGCGCTTCTTCACTCTCCTGCCCTCCGAGAGGCGAATGAGGAGCCTCCGAGCCAGTACCAGCAGTCTAAAGACAGCTTCATACACTAGGCTGTCAGGAAGCTGAACTCTCTCCCAGCTCTCCCCCCGCTCTCACTCTGCCACCACAGAACCTGGACTACCCCCCCCCCCCCCCCCCCACTGACACTGCCACTTCACAAACTCACTGCCACTTTACTTTACTGCCATTATTTATTTTTGTTTACTGCCATATCTATCATCCCACTGCCACTGTACTGCCACTATTGTATTCTACTGTCATTATTTATCAGTTATACTTACTATGTACCACTGCTGCTGCAAAAAAAAGATTTGCATTAAGTTCTCTTTTACCTCCTATATTTATTTCAATCATACATACATTTTTAAGCCACTGTTTAGTGTTATACTGAATATAGTCCTATACAGTATATGTTTATAGTGTCCTATATGTTACTTTATGTTTATATTAGATATTTTTCTTTTCATATACACCGTGGGAAGGGGGAAACGTAAACCTAACCCAACCCCCTCCAATGTACAGTAAATGTCCTAACCCAATAATACACGAGACCCTCTTCTTGGGTCCAAGTAAGGTTTTGTGGATAATCCAATGTACAGTTCTGTTTCATGCTAGCTTCCGCTCAGCGTCATATTGCATATATCTCGCGTATATACACTGAATAATTTCAAAATGTACCTTTACATACCAACATCCGTCTGACCACACCCCCATCTGCTGCCTACATAAGCAGGGGTGGGGCCACACACTCATCTCCTTCTCAAATTTCATCCACAAGATAGTGCCTGTATACCAATCACTTGGCGAGGATAAGAAAGTATTAGCTGGAGAAAGGAAAACAGAAGAACAAGGAGATACGTTGACATTATATCTTTATTTTCTCTCTCACTATTTTCAAGAAAATACGGTGATATTGTCTTCGTCACTGGAGTGTCTGGAAGATGATGATCATTCTGACCTCCACCGGCTTTTTCGTATTAGGGGCTCGCGCCGCTGATATACTCCCCAACTGCAGTCCTCCTTGCTGCGGCTGGATGGGTATTGGCCCTCCGGTCATACAGCTGGACTGTGGGAGGCACCGGCTGTTGTGAGAACTGGGTGCTTCCGTGTTGGGTAAGTACTGTTTTGCTTGCGAGTGCTAGTTGTCTGTTAATGCTTGGGGATTAGCTGAAAATTTTATGAAAGCCGACCCCGGAGTGTACTTTTGCCATTTTTTGTTGTGATGAAGGGTTGTGTGTGTCGTTGTGATCTACAACTGGGTTAGGTTTGGTCCACAGAAGCACATGTGTAAGTCTGGAAGGGCCCTCTCTGTTCTGTGTTTTTTTTTTCTTGGTAAAACTCAGATAGCAGGTTAGCACATGAGAATGTGAAGCTGTTAATGCTTCATGTAGCAGGCTATGACTGGGTCATGGCTCTACTTTGTCATTACATTGTATCAGGGGTGAGGGGTCGTAAAGGGGTGAACTGGTAAACCTTTCCTTCCCTTTTCTGATTGGTCAGGGGTTAAAACCACCTGTCTTTCAGGGTTCCTGTCACGTTGCTGTTCGGCATGTTACAGGGTAAGGGGGGGGGGGGGGAGAGAGTTTCCTGGTCCCACGCCCTGAAAGATTGGGCGTGTGCACCGCGGAAATTCCCCCGCCATAGAGTACGTCACTGAGCGTGTCTCTATTGGTAAGACTTCCGTGGGTTGTTCAGGTCCATGTTATGGATCTGTTTCAGGGAGTTGTCAGAGCTCCTCCTCACGAAGCTCCTCCTCAGGGAGAAGTGCCTTCTGTGAGTTCGGACTCTCCTTCCCAGTGAGGGAGCCTCCTCAGAGTTTCAGAGCCTCCTCCTCAGATTGTCAAGGTGAGTAGAACTTCAAAAAGGAGTTCTGCTCTATTGTGTGTGTATTCGATTCAATTCGATTATTGAGTGTGTATTGGTTCAGTGCCTCCTCCTCGGAGAGCCCTAACCCAAGTGTTACATAGCTCAATGTTGCAATATTTCTTTTCAATCTATACAGCTCGCGTGGGAAGTCTCTCTGGGGATTCCCGTCTCCTCCCTGTGGCGAGAGTGGTGGGATGTAAAAATGAAAATCATTTTTACCCTCAGCCGCTTCATGTGGGATTCATGTCAGTCTGTGTTTCTTTCTTTTTTAAATAAAAAGAGGAACGAACATGTCGTTCTCCCAGGCGACTTGGAGGAACAATGTCTGGTGTCTTGTTAGACTATCCATTGATGTGTTTGGGTCTCGACGCGTACATAAGTGCTGGCTCTGGGTGTTTCTGATGGGAATCACGCATGAGGCTGGTGCGCCTTGGTTGCTCGTTATTAAAACAGCGTTTTTATAGGGCAACTGGGATGGAGTTTGTCTCTTCCTAGCGCCAGTTTACTAGGTTTGTCTCTACGAATTCTCGTTCATATCTGGGGGATGTTAACGGAATAGATCAGAACATAGGTAGAGGGGTCTCACACCCTTGGGGTGGGCCACTGAGCGCGGTACAAATGGGACCGTCTGGGTGGCGCCCTCTTTTCATGTTTTAGATCGACACGCATACCTACCCCCTCTCCTGGAGTGGGCATGTCGGCGTGGTTAGGGCACGGGACTAGTTCTGGTCGCGCTGGTCCAGGTCAGTTAACCCGTTTTCCGCCGGGGACGCAGATCTGCTGTTCTGGTACCCTGAGGAATTTGTGCTTTTTTCGGGGGGGAAAATGCCGGGTCGGCCCGGGTGTCACAGGGTTAGGCGTTATGGAGACCCTTTGTTGGGTACACGTTGTACCTGACACTATCATAAAGGGGCTGGTTCTCCTTTCTTCGCTCCTCTCTCACGCATGGCGAAGAGGGGGCTGTTGGGGTGGTCTTCTGGACCTCCTCTGGTAACCCTGTGTGCTTCCCGAGCCGCCGGGCCCGGTCCAAAGTAATGTTTCGTTGAAACCGTAGGCCTGGGATAACGCTTTTTGAAAACTGAAACACTTGTACTGCGGTATAGCCAGTGTATACCCGCAGGTGTGTTTTGGAGTTTTTTCTTGAGGGGTTATAGGAACAACCACGGCATGTGGTACCATGAGGGTGGTTGATTCCCTGGTGTGTTGGAGCAGAGTCAACTCCCAGGTTACCCGGTTGAGTGTGCCCCTGCACGTTCATGACGTCTGCCAATCGTGTCAGCCTTCTCTGCCTCGACCCCTCTGGGTCGGGGTTTTTTGGTGGAGGCTTTGTCATGGTGCGCAACAATGCCAGCATACGCCCCTTCCGCCGGGGTGCTGTTTTCAGTTGACCCCTTTGGCGCCTGTCTCGCCCGCAGTGCTCCAGGCTCGGGTCTAAAGCCTGCTGCCTGGTTTAAGGGATCGACCCCTCTGGGGTCGTCTCCCCGGTGCGCTGCCTGCTTCCGTTATGGTTAGCCTTTTGAGTGCTTCAAGTTACGGCCATGCTGACTGCCTGTGTTGCAGGGTCAGTGTGCCAGGCGGCGTACTAGTGGGGGGGATGTTGTTTCACTAAGTTCACACATTTCAAGCACCAGTGATGTAACATTCAGAATGAATGCTTTTGTTCCTGGAAATATGCTAGGGGGGCGGGGGTGTTCTATTAGTATTGGAATAGTTCCCAGTGATTATCAAATACTAGTAATTTTGTGAGTTTTCCTTTGTGACCCATCTCTATTGAGAATAATCAATTCCCCCAACACACATTGTAGAAGATCATCTGACTCAGATGGAGTCAGGCCACGAGGAACAGCTCACTCTATACATCTCTATGACATCACTATATATATTTCTATGAGATAACTATATACATCTCTATGACATAATTTTATACATCTCTATGACATCACTCTATACATCTCTATGACATCACCATATGCATCTCTATGACATCACTATACATATTTATTTTATTAACAGATTGCAGAATGGGTACAATACAATACGGCTCAATACAAACAATTGTCAAGGGGATGCAGACCAGAAAGACTTTTGTCTTGTTTACATCAGGGTCCCCCATTTTCAATTGATCAAGACATTTATGACATACATGACATACAGATTATACGTAATTATTTTACGATTAATTGCGAATTGTTTCATGTTGAGCTATAGATTGTGGATGAATACACACAGAAAGGTACACCTGGTATATCTATGACATCACTGTCTACATCTGATGATATCACTCTATACATCTCTATGACCCATCCATTACCTCTTCTTGTTCTGTTCAGGGGGCAGGGCCAGGTTGCGGAAGTAGAGGTCAGCTGACATTCCCTCCTCCAATGGGACAACAGCGTCCTCAGCACTGATCACTTCAATGGTTTTCTGTAGACAAACACGTCATGACACCATTAACATGGACCTCAAGTATTCCAGTAAGACAGGTTTCAATCTGCTTCAATCAGTTGGGTTAATAAAACCTGACTATGATATCTGGGATATGGTGATATTAAGTTTAGGGAAACCTGACTCTAATATCTGGGATATGCTGATATTAGGTTTAGGGAAACCTGACTCTAATATCTGGGATATGCTGATATTAGGTTTAGGGAAACCTGACTTTAATATCTGGGATATGGTGATATTAGGTTTAGGGAAACCTGACTCTAATATCTGGGATATGCTGATATCAGGTTTAGGGAAACCTGGCTCTAATATCTGGGATATGGTGATATTAGGTTTAGGAAAATTGCTCTAATATCTGGGATCTGGTGATATTAGGTTTAGGGAAACCTGACTCTAATATCTGGTATATGGTGATATTAGGTTTAGGGAAACCTGACTAATATCTGGGATATGGTGATATTAGGGTTAGGGAAACCTGACTAATATCTGGGATATGGTCATATTATCTGATATTATCTGGGTTACTGAGGCATGTAAACATCTTATCCGGAATAAGACGTCTACTCTAAACCATGCTTGTTCTACTTCATTGCTTAGCTAAGTACTTCTATTCTATTCACATATATTCTTACTACATGTATCTATTGCTCCTATGTCCGCCCACTCCAAACCTGGGAACTCTCTAACCCCTGTCCCCATCTCCCTTTCTCCCTGTCTCTCTGTGAGTGGATGTCTCGTGGTGATGGCCAAGGTGGTGGATGTCTCGACTGTCTCGTGGTGATGACCAAGGTGGTGCAATCTTCTCAACGTCACCCCCATACTTCAAATGGATCCGAGCGGAATCGGGCGCCTGAGCAATGGAGCAAGTGGAGCAGCTGCACCCCCACAATTGAACTTGGGGGAGCAAAGGTGTGCTTTTGCACCCCCACTTTTTGATCATATGAAAAATATGATATGCCCCCCCCCCCCCCCAATATATAAATGTAACCATAACTTCGTAATTTCAATCAAATTAATAATACGCAATGACACTTAATAGCAAGTTTTTAAGTTTCCAAAGATTGTGACCCCCCCTGCCCCCCCACATTTTAATGGTTTGATCAACTGCCTCCCACGGCCCCTCCCTCCCCCAGCAGTCAGTGGCGCATGCTGCAGGTAGGCTGAGTGTAAATATCACAGGCCACTGAGTGTGTCATTGGTGGCAGACTTTCCAGTAAGTTGTTCAAACAAAGGATTATGTTAGACATGTCTTTACTATTGAGTGGTAGAACTTCTACCACTCAATACAATAAGTGTTCCACCCGTACCGGTCCCGAAATGCCATCTGACGGTCATACCGTAAATCCTCTAATAGTGGAGGTACATTAACGTTTCCCTCGCGTTAGCATTAGCTTTAGCGCTAGCCGCTAGCTAACGTTGTCATAATATCTAGATCTGTGGTGTCAGCTGGATGACGTTGACTTCGTTTGCAAACGTTAATGTTCGCTATCTATATGACTGAGAGAAAGTCGCGCGAGTTTGGTTGCCGCTCGCAACGGAGTTTTTTGTTGTTTTGGTGTGTATTATTGGTGTGTATTCTTATCTAAAACTGACAGGACACTCAAAGCCAAGCGAAAATGGGACCAAAGAAAAATGAGGAAGTTGACGAGATTAAAAGATTTCTTGATTTTCTGGCGGAGGTCTCTGATGTCAAACGACAACAGAAAGCCATCCTCGAATTAGTAGAGGAGGTAAAGGCTCTGAGGCTGCAGAACGATGAGAAAGACCAGAGAATGAATTTTCTGGAGAGAAGAGTGGAGGACCTGGAGCAATACACCAGGATGAATGACATTATTGTCACTGGGCTCCAAATCAAACCCCGTCATACGCTCGGGCGGTGACAGCTGTCAATGGGGATGGGCCGAGTGCGCTGGATTCAAACTCTGTGGAGCAACAAGTGGCTGCCTTCCTTCAGTCCAAGGGGATTGAGCTGGACTGCAATAACATCGAGGCTTGCCACCCACTGCCCCGAAGAAACGGCAATGACAAACAGGCCATCATAATGAGGTTTGTAAACAGAAAAAACAAAATTGCACTACTGAGACAAGGAAAAAAAACTGATGGGATCAAACGTCTTTATCAATGAGCATCTTACAAAGCGCAATGCCGACATCGCCAGAAAGGCCCGATACATGAGGAAACAGAAATCAATTCAATCTACATGGACCTCTAGCTGCAAAGTATTCATCAAGCTGAATGGACCACCGGATGAGGCCAAAGTGCTACTCATCAGAAACATGGAGGAGCTGGACAAATACCAATAAACATCATGACGGGACTGTAAGGTAATAGAGACACACTGGACACAATTACACAACTTACAACCATGACGCATAGGCCTACGGAAATAATCAATTCACCTACATCTGGAGATGATGTGGATTTGACAGTGTCGGCGCCATGGGGGGGCATTCGCGGGCCATGCCCCCCCAGATGGGGCACTGTGCCCCTCCAACCGGCATGGTCAATTATTATAAAAAAAATAAAATAATTAAACATTTAATTTTTTTTATTATAGTAAAAGTCAGATGTTTTCCTTTATAAATAGGCTATTCAGCCTATTAATAAAACGAAATTAAACAAAAAAAGTCTTAAAGGAAGTGTATGTTTGATCTCACGCCACGGCTCACGCACGCTGATTGGTGTGTCTGTTTGAATTTGCTATTGCAGAACTTGCAATTGTTCTTGTTGACTTGACTTGTTGTTGTACGTTGAGTTGACGGGTAGGCGTGACTGCATTTGACTTAATTTTGATATGGGTAGGGCGTGACTTGAGTGAGGTCAGTGAGCGCGAAAGATAGTCAGGTAAAATATAATAATCACTTCTTGGAGACGGACATACAAATAAAATGGATATACGAAAATGGTTGGCTGGGGCAGGCGCACCTAAGGCTTCTTCACGGCCTCCTCCAAGAATGCCTCCTCCTGGTGAAGGCCTTCCAACATCTAACGTGGTTGAAGAAGTCTGCCAAGAAGCGCCAGGCCCCGGCCCCCCCGCCGGTGCTGCACTTGGAGGTGCTGCATCTGTTACAGCAGAAGCTAACGTGGTGGTTATAGGCCATCGTGATGATGATCCAGATCCACAGCCGTTGGCGGTAACGGTAAATGATCTCGGGACTGAGCATCCCAAACAAATGGTTTTACAACCATACCCTGCCAGCATTTTTTGCGGTAGGAAACGGTCATTTGTAGCGACGTGGTTCCAAAACAGAGACTGGCTCGAGTACAGTGAACATGCTGATGCAGCTTTTTGTTTCTGCTGCCGGAATTTTTGTTCTATTGGCAGTAGCACCAATCGGAGAGTGGATGGTTTTGTGAATCTTGGATACCGTAATTGGAAAAATGCCACAGAGAGGGACAGGGGATTTCATAAACATGAAACATCAAAGGAGCATCTCTCTAGCTACACAATGTGGAAGGAGCGAGTGAGACGTGTCAATACCGGCAAGGAGATTGACACTTGTCAACACAGACCAGCTACGAAGGAACAGGTACTACTTCTCGGCTCTCGTGGATGTTGTCGGGTTTCTGGTAGAAAACCAGTTGCATTTACGTGGAAAGCTAGATGCTTTTGGTGACATGTCTGAGGGGGGAAGTGGTCTTTTCCTGTCCTTATTGGACTACACAATTAAAAAGGACCCAGAATTGGCTGACATAGTGAAAACTATCCCTCGAAACGCCACATACACTTGTCATGACATGCAAAATGAACTTATAAGTACACTTAGCAGTGTGGTGACTGAGGCTATAGTGGAAGAAGTAGGCGACTCGCATTACACATTAAAAGTGCACGGAACACGCGATCCCACGGGATGTGAAAATATATCTGTTGTCATTTGTTTTGTAGACCAATCATTTGAAGTGACAGAGCGCCTGGTAACCATAGCGACAGCTGACGCAGGTGATGCACGGACATTGACAGACACAGTCTTAGCTGAGCTAAAGAATGCTGGTTTGGACTCGTCAAAGATTCTCAGCCAGGTGTATGACGGGGCTTCAGTGATGTCAGGGAGGCACGGTGGCATGCAGAAGCTAATGCAACAGACACTGGATCGCGAGATACCTTACGTACACTGCCTGAACCACCAGCTACATTTGGTCGTAGTACATGCGATGTCAGCCGAGCCAGCTGTAGTGGACTTTTTTAATGTGTGTAGCACGTTGTACAAATTCTGCAAGAAGCCCACAGTTGCTGTGCATTACAAGGGTGAGCGTCTTAAACGCCTTCTAGAACAGAGGTGGACAGAGCACCTTGCCACCGTGTCTGTCATTCTAAAATCATTTGACAACATCACATCTCTTCTGACTAAGATCGACGCTGTGCGGGCCCATGGCGCAGAGCTACGAATGGAAGCTGTGGGCCTGCTGCGAGAGATGACAGAGCCCAGATTTGCATTCACTGCAAACGTAGTGCACAGAGTGCTTGCCCTGCTTGACCCAGCAAACCAAATGCTACAAAGAGAGGATGCTGACTTGTTGACAGGTCTGCGTGTTGTAGCTAGTTCAAAAGAATGCATACGAAAACTACGTTGTGATGAGGAGTTTGACAAGGTGTGGGACATGACCACAGATACCAGTGCATCACTGAGACAAACAGAAACCCCTAAAAGAAAACGCACAACAAACACGAACATGGATGGGTATGTGGTTGAGGGAACAACAGGCCAGAGGAATGCTGACTGCAAAACAGAACTCAAGAGAATGTACATTAGCATTATCGAGTCAGTTGTTGGAGAAATGGATCAGAGGTTTAGTGAACGCAACACTCAACTGGCTAGGGCACTTGCTGCACTCGATCCAAAAAGTGACACATTTCTAGATGCTACAGCTGTGAAGCATATCATGGACCTGTCACGATCACCTATAATTGAGGCAGAGTTTGTAGTAGCAAAAGAGTTTTTCAAGACTGAAAAGGAATCACAGCCAATCGAGGAGGGGATCTGGACCACAAAGTACATTTTGTCACACTACCACAAAACTCTTGTGGCAATGCCCAGTGTATTGATTGCGCTCAAGCACGCATTAACTTTCGGCGCCTCCACCGCAATGTGCGAGAACTCGTTCTCAACGCTACGGAACGTTTTTTCGGATCACAGTCGGACAATGCTCCACAGACGAAAGGCCCAATTGGTTCAGCTGGTGTTTGAGAAGGACCTCACGCGAAAATGTACCACGGAATGGAAGGACACCGTCCTGAGGAGGTTCAGTGCCACGACTCGCCGCCTACAACTCTTTTAATCGGTAAGTCATATACATTGTTATTATTAATAATACTTGAATGTAAAGCCCAGCCTCTGGCTTATTATTTCATACTGTTTAATTTAAGCTGCCTTGCCCCTTGGCCCAATTGTTATTATTAATAATACTTGAATGTAAAGCCCAGACTCTGGCTTATTCTTATTTCATACTGTTTAATTTAAGCTGCCTTGCCCCTTGGCCCAATTGTTATTATTAATAATACTTGAATGTAAAGCCCAGCCTCAGGCTTATTCTTATTTCATACCGTTTAATTTAAGCTGCCTTGCCCCTTGGCCCTTGTCAGTATTAATAATACGAAAACGATATACGTGATCTTTCACTTATTAATGAATGGAAAGCCCAGCCTCTGGCTTATTTCATATTTGTGTGTGTGTGCGCAAGACGCCAGTGTGTTTGTGACGTGACGTGCGAGAGAGAAGAGAGAGAGAGAGAGAGAGAGAGAGAGAGAGAGAGAGAGAGAGAGAGAGAGAGAGAGAGAGAGAGAGAGAGACTGTCTTATCTCTTATGCCTGCAGTGCACTTATGTTTTGAAATGCGTGTTGGTTTGCGGGAAATGCGTTTTCTGACGCGTATATTTTATGTCCCCCCGATATTACCATATTCCCCCCCGTTAAATTCGTTCTGACGCCGA
Source organism: Notolepis coatsorum (assembly GCF_963971535.1). Taxonomy (NCBI): domain Eukaryota; kingdom Metazoa; phylum Chordata; class Actinopteri; order Aulopiformes; family Paralepididae; genus Notolepis; species Notolepis coatsorum. The sequence goes on along the minus strand of NC_140174.1, from coordinate 86,378,395 downwards.
CACTGATTTGACAGTGGATTCTTGAACACGAACAAATGAAACTCAAAACATTTGAATACACTGAGCACAATCTACAGGATATAGAAAATTATATTGACCCAGACAATAATCTATTCTTCAACATCAACGACAACTGCTGCTACTATACTGAAGATCAGTACAACCGGACAATTAAGACAGTTAACAAACTATCAATAATTCACTTCAATTCAAGAAGTCTGTACGCAAACTTTAACAGCATTAAGGAATATTTAAACCAGTTTACACAACCATTTAACATAATTGCCATTTCAGAAACTTGGATGAACGAGGAAAAGGGAATGGATTTTGAAATGGTCGGATATGAACTCAACTATATGAACAGAAAAAATAAGAGTGGAGGAGGAGTGGCTGTGTATGTGGATAATAACTTGAATTATAAGATTGTAGAAAGAATGACAAATGTGATTGATAATTTATTAGAATGTATAACAATAGAAATACGTGTAGAAAAAAAGAAGAATATAATTGTGAGCACCAGGTTCAAATATTGAAGTTTTCAAGGACTGGATGGAAGAAATGTATATAAACAATAATCAAAAGGCTATTTTCATCTGTGGGGATTTTAACATTGATCTTTTAAATCCAAACAAACATAAAATGACTGAGGAATTCATCAACACATTGTATAGTTTGAGCCTTTATCCAAAAATCACAAGACCCAGCCGAATCACATCCCATTGTGCCACTCTGATAGACAATATATTTACGAACATTATAGAAAACAATATAGTGAGTGGATTACTAATAAATGACATCAGTGACCATTTACCAGTTTTTACAGTTTATGACAACAACTACACAGAAAACAAGCAGGACAATAAACTACAATTTAAACGAGTAAGGACTGAAGAATCAATGAACGCTTTCAAAAAAGATTTGCTACTACAAAATTGGGAGATAGTATATAAAGAGGAAGACACTGATAAAGCATATGAAACATTCTTATCTATATTTAACTTATTATATCACAAACATTGTCCAATAAAAGAATATAGCAGTAAACATAAACACACAGACAGCCCATGGATCACAAGGGGATTACAGAATGCATGTAAAAAGAAAAATACACTATATAGAGAATTTATAAAATATAGAACTAAAGAGGCAGAAAATAAATATAAGAAATATAAAAATAAGTTGACTAATATTATGAGAAGATGTAAGAAGGATCATTATAGTAGAATATTAGATAACAACAAATATAATATTAAAGGTGTTTGGAATATATTAAATGGTATTATCAGGAATGGATCAAGACAAATAAACTATCCTCAGTATTTTATGGAAAATGATCAAACTATTAGCAATATGGATGATGTGGTTAACAACTTTAATACATTTTTTGTAAATATTGGACCAGAATTAGCGGGAAAAATCCCAGATCCAGTGACTCCTGAAGACATAAAAGACAATTATATTGAAAGAAATCCTAGTTCAATGTTTCTGGAAGCGGTAGATGAAAATGAAATTATAGAAACTACTAATAAATGTAAAAACAAGACATCTACAGACAGTAATGAAATAGATATGAAAATAGTAAAAAATGTCATTAGTGGGATTTCAAAACCACTCACGCACATCTGCAATTTATCATTCAAAACTGGTCGATTTCCCAATAAAATGAAAATAGCAAAAGTCATACCTCTGTTCAAGACTGGAGATAAACACCACTTCACAAATTATAGGCCTGTTTCTCTACTTCCTCAGTTTTCAAAAATATTAGAAAAACTCTTCAACAACAGATTAGATAAATTCATTGATAAACATAATTTACTCACCGATAGCCTGTATGTCTTCAGAACACACCGGTCAACATCACTAGCATTAATAGAACTCATTGAAAAAATCACAAATTCCATAGATAAAAAAAAACATGTAGCTGGAGTATTCATTGACCTAAAAAAGCATTTGATACTATTAATCATGATATATTAATAAGGAAATTGGAGAGATATGGGATCAGGGTGGTAGTATTGGACTGGGTGAGAAGCTATCTAAATAAAAGACAACAATTTGTGACAATGAGAGATTATAAATCTGAATGTTTGGACATTGCTTGTGGTGTCCCCCAGGGGTCAGTGTTGGGTCCAAAACTGTTCATCTTGTACATTAACGAGATATGTAAAGTATCCAATATATTTAAATGTATTTTATTTGCGGATGACACTAATTTTTTTTTTCTGGTGAGAATGTCCAGCAGCTTTTAGAGGTCATCACATCTGAAATGAAGAAATTGAAGGAATGGTTTGATAGAAACAAATTATCATTGAACTTGAGCAAAACTAAAATTATGTTGTTTGGAAACTGTAGATTGGATACTCAGGTACAAGTTAAAATAAATTATGTGATTATTGAAAGAGTTTATGAAAATAAATTCCTAGGTGTAATAATAGACCATAAAATCTGTTGGAAACCTCACATAAAACATGTCCAATCTAAACTCTCACGAAGCATTTCAGTCATGAGTAAAGTAAAGCACATTCTGGATAGAAAATCACTCTACATTATCTACTGTTCACTAGTTTTACCATATTTAAATTACTGTGCTAAAGTCTGGGGAAACAATTATAAGTCTACACTACAACCACTTTTTATACTCCAAAAAAGGGCCATAAGGATAGTTCACATTGCAGGTTATCGTGATCACACTAACATATTGTTTTTGGAGTCAGACATTGAAGTTAAATGATCTTGTGGAATTTAAAACGGCACTATTAATGTATAAAGCAAAAAGTCATGCACTTCCAAGAAACATTCAAGAATTGTTCTTTGATAGGGAGGGGGGGTTATAATCTGAGGGGAGAACACAATTTAAAAGTGCTAAATGTACGCACTACCATGAGAAGACACTGCATCTCGATATGTGGAGTGAAACTGTGGAACAGTCTAAATGTGGTGATAAAGCAATGTCCAAACATGAGACAATTCAAACTGATGTATAAGGAAATGATGTTCACAAGGTACAGGGATGAGGAAGGGACTTGATATTCACGGGTGTTTACATTTTATTTCTTTCATGTTTTACATATATAGTTTTTGTTTTTTTGTTTTGCATATATATATATATTTTTTTTTAATGTTTTAAAATAGTACACTCATTTGAGTAGTAAGTAAGTAAGTAAGTAAGTAAGTAAGTAAGTAAGTAAGTAAGTAAGTAAGTAAGTAAGTAAGTAAGTAAGTAAGTATTTATAAAGCACCTTTCATACATGTCATGTAGCTCAAAGTGCTGTACACAAACATAGGCATATATAACGATAAAAGCAATAAAGTCAGTGATCAGTTAAGATCAATGTTTAAAAAAAAAAAAAAAAAAATTATAATAATAATAATAATAATAATAATAATAATAATAATAATAATAATAATAATAATAATAATAATAATAATAATAATAATAATAATAACAATAATAATAATAATAATAATAACGTAAAAATGAAAATAACGTAAAGTACGATATATATTGAAATTCTTTATTCGTAATAACAGCATCTCGTTTTCAAGGGGCTCCTAACACAATACAATGTTATCCTGGACACAGGAAGTAGGAAGCACGCTATCCTGTACAAGCACTCTATCCTGGACAGAGGAACACACAGGAAGTAGGAAGCACACTATCCTGGACACAGGAACACACAGGAAGTAGGAAGCATGCTATCCTGGGCACACAGGAAGTAGGAAGCACACTATCCTGGACACAGGAAGTAGGAAGCACGCTATCCTTTCAAGGACTTTTCCAAGCACTAGGATGGAAAAGGGGTAGGATTAAATAAGTGTATACTTCTTCGTACTCCTTTTCGAACATGTAGATTGAGTTGTGTTTTGCTTTTGTTATTGTCTGTTTGTATTCATTGCATGTTCGAAATAAAGATTTCAAATCAAATCAAATCAAAAATATGGCAGACGAGGCTGGCGTTGTCCAGTTGACACATTACAGACCATGATGCTATGATAACGTTAGTAGCTAAAGCTACTGCATGTCAACAACTCAATTCCACTGAGGAAGTCGAGAAGGTACCAGATGCTAAACCGTCCCCGGACCCTGCAACCTTTAGACAGTTCCAACTTCAGTGAATTACGTTAATCCCACAATTATTCAACTGCACTCAATATTTAAATACCAATGCTAGTCTAAATAAATGTAAACAGACAATGTAATATATGGTATAATTATCTTTTTTCTCTTTCTTATTAAAAACTTGGCCTATTTGAAAGAAGATTGATTTAATAAAAATAAAAGAGCGAAAAATCAATATACAGTATATATATATATATATATATATATTAATATATTATTATTATTATTATAGTAATTGGCTATCATACTACAATAAACACACACACACACACACACACACACACACACACACACACACACACACACACACACACACACACACACACACACACACACACACACACACACACACACACACACACACACACACACACACACACACACAGCCATACCTCCATGTCTATCAGTAGCTCCTCTCTGGGTTTGGTGAAGAGATACTGGTATAGCCGGTAGTGGTGGAGCAGGCTGGAGAGCACAGGTCATATGGGGTTAGTCAGGTCATATGGGGTTAGTCAGGTCATATGGGGTTAGTCAGGTCATATGGGGTTAGTCAGGTCATATGGGGTTAGTCATATCATATCTGATCTAAAATAAAGACTCTTCCCATTTAAAGCCAAGATCATTTACAGACCCTTTTTCTTCTTTTTTTTAGGTCCAGACAGAAATGTAGAAAAACAGAGATTCTTATTCCTGCACTCTTTTTAAAGCAGTTAATTCTAAAAGAAATTATTATAATAAAGCCACATTAGAGATGGTTGTTACCTGGTTGTGAGGTAGTCGGTGTCCTAGACGCCTGAATACTTTCTACAACGGAGTTCGGCAATTTGCAAATCTGATTGGCCAGTGTCATTTCTGGTCATGTGACATGTACGCCCAATCGTGGGACCGCAAGTTTCTACACTGGTGGTTAGGCTTATGCCGCGTTCACGTTACGTGGGAAGAAGCGGAAGAACCAGAGGACATCTCGTTGCTACAACTAGGAAGCCTTCACGCGTTGACTCGATGAAACGCCCACATCCATACTTCCACAATTCATGACGCGAAGTGGGAGATATCGGGGTCTATAAAAAAATCCCATATGTCCTAGTAGGAATTACCACTAGGAGGCTGACGTGAATGGTTTTTCCCAGTCGGAAGCTGGTTCTTCCGCTTCTTCCCACGTAACGTGAACGTGGCATTAGGCGCTCGTTCGAAGTCGGTTAAGGTTAGAGTTTGTCTTATGGCGCTTTTCCACTGCATGGTACCTACTCTACTCTACTCGCTTTAGGTACCTGGTACTTCGTTCCTTTTCCACTGCAGGTACTAAAATAAAGTACTCAGTTTGTCTCCGTGTGGGGAGGCGGGGCTGCTGGTGTACAGCTGAGAGCTCCATAGCTCTGTGAGAGCTCCACCAGCATAGCTATGTCCGTGTCATGAGCTAGTAGGCGCAAGCCAGAGTAAAACACAGTTTTCAATCAATCAATCAATAACAACATTAACGAGACTCTCGTTGTGTCTATTCTGATAACGCTAACGTTACCTCTCATTGTGTCTATTCTACAAGCGTTAACGTTAGCTAGGCTGTCTATGCTAACATTAGCATTAGGCTAACAAGCTGTAACGTTACCAGTCGCGTCTATTTGCTAACGTTAGCATTAGGTAATAACCGGTTTAAAATGGATGGTGATTACCTCACGTTGTGTCTATTCTATTAGCATTAACGTTACTCATACAAACAATCAATAGCGAGTTATATTGATCGCGCTATGTACGATAGCCATGCTAAAACGCTAGCACAACATCAGCACAACATAAGCTTAAGCCTTAACAAGTCAGCGATCTTTTTGCGAGACTAAACTCTCCGCTCGGTGGCAAATTGTGTTGACGTCGGTTTTGTTTAATCAATAAATGAGGCAGAATACACAGTGACTGTATTGTTTGTTTATTGAACTTGTGCCTGCTGCAACCATAATGAAATCCTATGCGAGACATTCAAGATGGCGGCTCTCTGTTTTCGTTCAGACTCTCCAAACAGTGACGCGTCTCTCTTCTGACCAATCAGTGGTCTGCAGTTTTTCACGTGACATTTATGGTACCAGTTCTACCCGCTTGGCTCGCGCTTGGAACCAGAGTCGAGCAGGGACTAAAAAAGTACCTGAAAAAGTACCTGGTACCAGGTAGTACCAGGTACTTTGGTAATGGAAAACCGAAAATACCGAGTAGAGTAGAGTAGAGTAGAGTAGGTACCATGCAGTGGAAAAGCGCCATTAGAGCATGGCAATAGAACGCCTGCCCTGATTCCGACGGTTAAGCTTAGGCACTCTTTCGAAGTTTGTTAAGGTTAGAGTTTGTCTTAGAGCATGGCGATAGAACGCCAGGTGCTTTGCAGGCTGTTCGACGCGGAAATGGGCAAAGACACAGCGCGTCACGCTATTGGGCGCACATGTCACATGACCAGAAACGTCAGTGGCCAATCAGATTCTATATTTTCTGAACTCCGTTGTAGAAAATATAGACGTGTCCTAGACATGGTTGTTACCTGGTTGTGAGGTAGTCAGTGTCCTAGACATGGTTGTTACCTGGTTGTGAGGTAGTCAGTGTCCTAGACATGGTTGTTACCTGGTTGTGAGGTAGTCAGTGTCCTAGACATGGTTGTTACCTGGTTGTGAGGTAGTCGGTGAGGTCCTTGGCCTGCTGTGTGTCCAGCAGAGGCGTGCTGTCTCCTTCTGCTGCAGGGAAGTAGTGAGCAGCCGCTAAGGCCTTGGTCAGCTCAGTGACATTATCAACCAGTGACATCTGTTTCTCTGCAATAGGGAAGTAAAGTACACATTTCCAATAGGCAGAGTTTTTATGTTTCACTTAATAACTTACTGACATCGTCCAGCAGCATATAGCATAATCACGGGTCCAGTTTAAACCAGTGGTTGGCTAACTATGTCTGTGTGTCAGTCTGACCAACCCCTGATATTATCTAGTATCATGGCTACTACAGCCAGGCTGAAGGAGGTCTGTGAGGGTGTGAAGGAGGTCTGTCTGGCCCAGCAGAAGACTGAAATGTAGCAGTCAAGCAGTGCTGCCTCTCCAAGACACGTCCGCCGGTTCCTCAACTCCAAGATCTCCTCAAACCGACTGTGGGGGGGGAAGAGATGTGTTTACAGTGTTATTGATCACATGCAGATATTTGTGATTGATCCTACAGATGTTTATGTTATTGATCACCTACATCTGGATGTCCTCCACTGACCGCTCCATGATCTCAGTGATCTGGTCAGAAGACAAGTCCCACTGGAGGAAACGTCTCTCTCCATCCTGTCAAACACAGAGAGAGAGAGAGAGAGAGAGAGAGAGAGAGAGAGAGAGAGAGAGAAGGGAGCCAGTGGTTTAATTTCCAAACCACTACACCACTAGACACATTTTCTGATATTATGAGCCTCACTACTCAACTGTTCAAAACGACAGATTCATTACAGCCTCCAAAACAGAACGTCTAGTCTAACGTGACTTCAGAGTTTTACTTCCATGTACGAACTCCATGTCGTCAGAGAAGGCGTCATGTTTTAAATGATTGGTTAGCTTCCTGTTTAGATAGTTAACTAGCTAAGATATCGATTATTCCAATTCTTTATAAGAGAATAAACTGTAACCTCACTATGAATTGAAAATGGGGGACCCTGTTGTAAACAAGACGAAAGTCTTTCTATGGTCTGCATCCCCTTAACAATTGTGTGTATTGAGCCGTACTGTATTGTACCCATTCTGCAATCTGTTAATAAAATAAAGTTTTCAATCAATCAACCTAAAGGTCGATAGACAACGTCATTCAACTAGCAATCTCTAACTATAACATCAATACAACTAATGTTGATACATCTCTTGTTGATCTCTTGTAGCAGGTGTATTTACTTACTTTTAGCGGACCTTGATTTAGTCCAGACATGTTGACGTTCTCCTCCAGTTACAATAGTATGCAGCTGCAGAGCCGCAGAGCCAGCGGCGCTCTCAGGGCCGCGCTCTGACGGACGTGCTATGAGAGCCGCTCAGCAGCGCCACCCACCCAATGGCTGAATTGGAGTATTGCACTGTGCGGGCACAGCTGTGAGATCCGCGCGAGGCCAGATATCTTGAATTAATGAGTTTATTTATTTTGAACATAAATTGAATATAAATAATAATAAAAAACTAGACAATTACGCCGGAAATTGTGAAAGTGTGGGTGATGGCTGTGCAAAAGGTACTAGGCAAGGCACCTTGGTTGAGAAATGCAGGCTTCAATCTATATTGTTTAGTCTATCTGTTCAGTACCGTTTCAAGATGCACAATGAGATCTTCTGAGAGAATTGTTGAATAGATACACAAATGTTCTAGAATATTTGATTATGACATCATACTGTGCCATCACAAATGTTCTAGAATGTACTATTATGACATCATACTGTGACATCACACATTTTCTGTGACATACTGTGACATCACAACGGAACATGTTTGAGTTCCATTTGAATAATATAAATAATGTTTGGTAAGGCTGTCCCCGAAGCCTGTTTTTGGGATTCAAACTTCGTCAGGGTTCTTCGAACGGACGTTCAAACTCTTGTTTTTCCTTCTGTTTTTGTTGTTCTTTTCTTATAGAATTTTGGGTTTGCAATTGGCTTATTTAGTTTCTGGTTTATATTTGTTTTTAACATTTTACATTATAAAGTCCTTACTATGGAGGTCAAAGTTGACTAGCATTCCCAAGCTCACCTCAATGATGTCACTTCCTGCCCACATGGTATATAGCTCCCAACTTTACAAGCTACCATTGCTAGCCTATTAACACTGAAGATGGAGGGCGGTCAGGTGGCGTAGCGGAGATTGTGCTCGTCACCAATGCAAGAGGCTGCGGTCTCGACTCCCGGAGAGTCAGCATTGTCTTGGCTTGGGCTGATCGCTATACTAACTCGTTTGGCTGAGTTAGGGGGAGGGAAGCCGTGGGTGGGTCCTGGGCGTTGTGGACAGCGACCCCTACAGTTCGGTCGGGGCGCCTGCACAGCGAGGGTAGGATCTGGAGAAAGGTAGTGTGACCTTCCACACGTTACACTCTCCCGGTGAGAATCTGCGCTGCCAGGCTGGCTGCCGGCTGGCTGCACATGTGTCGGAGGAAAACATGTGACAGTCTCCGGCCTCCCGGACCAACAGTGGGGGGGGGGGGGGGGGGGGGGGTGTGCAACAACCAGGAAGGGGGTTGGGAATTGGCATAACGACTAACAGTGGGATGGGAGAAAAATCGGAAAAAAGGAAGGAAAAGATAATAATAATAAAAAAAAAAAAACACTGAAGATGGAACACCTGTTCCGAAACATGTCTGTTCTATAGGCTGCCATTAAAAAAAAAATCTGAGAGTGCTGGTCCGGCCTCCTGCTTTCTTCCAATCTTTGGGATTTCATCACACATTGTCATATACTGAGAGCGCGGTCTACCTTGACTTTGATTCATAGCTACTATGGTAGCTTAGATACCTGCAGCCCCAGAGTTTACAGTTCACCCTGTCCCTAGTGGATATACAGCAGCTTTCGTAGCTACAACGATGGAGTCACGAGACTCATTCTCGCCTGCGTATCGCCAAGGCAAGACATCGAGCGGCATAAGAGATGCTAGAGACGAAGAGATGAGCAAGACTATCTACACACATGGTGCTTTAATCCCGCACTCCCGCAGGCCTACTTGGCAGCCCAGAGACCGACCTAGGAAAGAGATGTCTCCGTAATACTCCCTCCGCAGCCAGTCGATGTTTCCGGACGGCCCCCTTCCACCACGACCGGTGATATGGGCCATAGGAAGACGAGGAGGAGTAAGCAAAAGAAAAGTTCATCGGTCCCGGAGATATACACCATTACTAACATTGGTAACATTTCATATGCATATTTGAGTGATTAGCACCACAATATCCTTTCTAAAGGGTTATCGTTTGTTCCGTAGCTCGCTATTTCTCCTAATGCAATCTTACTGTTTATGGTACTCGAGTTAGTCTACAATGCCCTCTAGAGGGGGAGACAGGCTACTATATTCATTTGTTTAATGGTACTGAACCAAAGGGATTGAATGAAGAAAACGTGTTATCCTGTTTCCTACATTAAGTGACTTTTATTATCATGATTATATTATTATTACTATTATTATTATTATTATTATTATGAATGGTGAAACGTTTTCCTCTTGTTTTTCCTTCTGTTTTGTTGTTCTTTTCTTATAGAATTTTGGGTTTGCAATTGGCTTATTTAGTTTCTGGTTTATATTTGTTTTTAACATTTTACATTATAAAGTCCTTACTATGGAGGTCAAAGTTGACTAGCATTCCCAAGCTCACCTCAATGATGTCACTTCCTGCCCACATGGTATATAGCTCCCACCTTTACAAGCTACCATTGCTAGCCTATTAACACTGAAGATGGAACACCTGTTCCGAAACATCTGTTCTATAGGCTGCCATTAAAAACAAATTTTAAATCTGAGAGTGCTGGTCCGGCCTCCTGTTTTCTTTCATTATATGTTATGATGAATTGAAAATGGGGGACCCTGATGTAAACAAGACGAAAGTCTTTCTCTGGTCTGCATCCCCTTAACAATTGTGTGTATTGAGCTGTACTGTATTGTATCCATTCTGCAATCTGTTAATAACGTTTTCAATCAATCAATCAAGGGGGTAGGGAATACATACGTTTACACTTCATCCTCCTACTCCTGCTTGTTTGTTTTTTAATCTGTTTATTACTCGTTTATTATTATTATTTATTTTCAATTTATGTTGGAAATAAATAAACTCATTCATTCAAGATATTGTGTGAGCAAAAGTATTATACTGATCTAAATGGAACTACTAACTGATCAAACTACTATTACTACTACTGAAATATACTACCTAGACTACACACTAATCCCTCACAATAGTACTACTAGTTAGCACGACTAAGTACTTCTAAAGCACAGCTGAAACCTTACAATTATTCTGATAATTACTATACTGTATAAAACTATAAATATAGACTATAGGCTGATCACAATACAAATATCTCTCTCTCAATCTCTCTCTCTCTATCGCTCTATCTATCTCTCTCTCTCCCCTACAAAACCTTGTCGATTCTGGGATGCCGCAAACTTTTATACCTGTGGTCAGGTATGCTGGCCAATCAAATGCCAGCTTCATTGTGGGGTGCAATATTCATTCTCTTGTGATAGTGTTAGAAAATAGGGGGACACTGCCACCTAGTGTAATTTGAGAGGAAATGCAGTTTCCGGTTCAAACTCTCTGCATCCTCTGGCCTCGCGCGGATCTCACAGCTGTGCCCGCACAGTGCAATACTCCAATTCAGCCATTGGCAATTCAGCCATTGGGTGGGTGGCGCTGCTGAGCGGCCCTCACAGCGCGGCCGTCAGAGCGCGGCCCTGAGAGCGCCGCTGGCTCTGCGGCTCTGCAGCTGCATGCTTCTCTCTAGTTATGGCAAGTCTCCATGGCAACCATAGATATAGATATCTATGATGGCAACTTCCGGGAGGGGGGGGGGGGGGGCTGGGTCGCCTCAGCCTGTTAGGCTTGTTCGAGATGGATTTCTGTTTGCCTCGACTAGTAGACGAGAGTAGCCGAGTGAAGCCGGGGGAGGAGTTAAAAAGGCGGACACTGCCGATTTCACAAGAGCCTCTCGCCTAGTCTCGCATGGCAGATACGCTTTCACGTCACCACACACACATTACACACCTGTCCAGCTCATTATAATGCGATGGCCGTGTGCAAAATTAGATCAGATTCAAATGTACAGCACACCATATACTGCTATAGTGGAATATACTATTCATATACCATAATGTATACCATCTTGTTGCGCGCTCCTGGCCGCACGCACACACAACACACTGCTGAATAATTCTGTTTTGCATCAATATAATATATATGTATACTGTGTATATTGAGGCAAAACAGAATTATATATACAGTATTGAGGCAAAACAGACGACGCATGTGTGTATGTGTGTGTGACAGCTTGAAGTTTATCATGATGATATGATGATAACGCATAACATAATAAAGTTTTCAATCAATCAATCAATCAAACGTCTCATAACTCCCTGGCTGTCACGTGGCTGGTGACTAACAAACTTTTCTGAGCCAATAGGCGCTTTGCCCGACCATAGCAAGTCGCTTCGCAGCCGGGAGCAGCCGAGTGAGAGGTACTGTGGCGCCTCGCTCTGAAGGCTGCTTGTGGCTCGCTCCGGCGGGAGTTCCACGCCTCGCCTCGTCAGATTTTCAGAGCAAGTCGGACAACATTCTAACCGCCATGCAACGCGCTTGGCGAGGCAGTAGTGAAACCTGCGCAGATCTGCGTCCGCCTATCCCATCTCGAACAAGCCTACTGTTCCGCAACTGTAAGTTACAGGCGGGGTAGGCCTGATTGGCCCCGACAGGCACGTGACAGGCGCGGCCACGGGCCGCGGCAGCCTCAGGACGCGCAACTTTCTCTGCCGCGCGGCACGCTCCGCGGCAGCATTATGTAGATTATGTAGCAGTAATACGCCCTTTTTCACTATCCAGAAATAGCTCAATTGGCAGCACTGCATTGGTGTGGATCCTACCGTCTGTTGCTGGCTAGTTTGATTCCCTTCAGTTTTTTTTTTTTTTTTTTAACATGCATTCGTTCGCCGTTAAGTTTAGGCATGTTAACTTTAAGCATTGTTTCGGAGTTGGTTAAGGTTAGGCATTGTTTCGGAGTTGGTTATGGTTAGAAAGGTTAAGTTTAGGCGCTGTTAAGGAGCTGGTTAATGTTAGAGTTTGTCTTAGAGAATGGCAATATTCTTTCGGAGTTGGTTATGCCTTATGGTTAAGGTTAGGCATGGTTAAGGTTAAGGTTAGGCATAGTTTCGGAGTTGCTTAAGGTTAAAGGGTTAAGTTTAGGCGCTGTTAAGGAGCTGGTTAAGGTTAGAGTTTGTCTTAGAGAATGGCAATATTCTTTCGGAGTTGGTTATGCCTTATGGTTAAGGTTAGGCATGGTTAAGGTTAAGGTTAAGGTTAGGCATAGTTTCGGAGTTGCTTAAGGTTAAAGGGTTAAGTTTAGGCGCTGTTAAGGAGCTGGTTAAGGTTAGAGTTTGTCTTAGAGAATGGCAATAGACAGCCTATTTCCGCGCGACAGCTCTCAGCAGCCTCGTTGCGCGTCCTGAGGCTGCCGCGGGGCGTGGCCGCGCCTGTCACGTGCCTGTCGGGGCCAATCAGGCCTACCCAGGAAGTAACTTACAGTTGCGGAACAAGAGGCTTGTTCGAGATGGGATAGGCGGACGCAGATCTGCGCAGGTTTCACTACTGCCTCGCCAAGCGCGTTGCATGACGGTTAGAATGTTGTCCGACTTGCTCTGAAAATCTGACGAGGCGAGGCGTGGAACTCCCGCGGGAGCGAGCCACAAGCAGCCTTCAGAGCGAGGCGCCACAGTACCTCTCACTCGGCTGCTCCCGGCTGGGAAGTGACTTGCTATGGTCGGGCAAAGCGCCTATTGGCTCAGAAAAGTTGTCAGTCACCAGCCACGTGACAGGAGTTATGAGACGTTTGATTGATTGATTGAAAACTTTATTATGTTATGCGTTATCATCATGATAAACTTCAAGCTGTCAGACACACACATAGAATAGAATAGATCTTTATTGTCATTGTTACAGTTGTCACAACGAGATTTAACATACAGCTCATTATAGTAATATTCCACAATTATGACGAGACAGCCTTGGCTCCCCCTCCAGCACGCATACGAGTTAGCTGCCATCATGAGGCGCTGGTCCATACACATAGGAGGGGGGGTGGGCTGGGGGTGGGGAATCCGCTTGCCACTCTTATCTCCTAGAAGGCCTTCGACTCCAGCAGCTCCCTGTTTCGACCTTGGTCCAAGAATTTGTTTTGGCTGACTGACTGGCACATTTATCCCAGCCACGTCACTTTAAATTTGATTTGAATAGAGTGAAATATAACTCTATTGATTTGAGTGGAGTGAGTTTTAACAACACTGTCCAAATGCATTATTAGTCCAAGTGTCCAAGTGTCTTATCAGTTCATTTTGGTAGATCCTGTGCACGGTAAACAGATCCAAAATCTTCTTATTGCAGTCCAAAAGCTTCGATAATCCAAAAATGACCACGTCTTCAAGTTGGTAGCCCGATTATGATGTCCCAATAGGCAGAGAGGGTTAGCCTTATTCTGCTTCTTGAAGAAAATATGCAATCCACTGATTAGATCCATTTAGAGTTGATTTGAGTATAGTCCGGCAACCGGCACGAAGCAGAGCATAGCAGCGTCGGGCTCCATGGAGCAGTAGAGGCGGCGGTAGTAACGGCCTTGAGGAGCCTGGGGAGAGGAGAGAAATGCGACTGTCTCTGGGAAGGAACACCCTAGACATGCGTCGTCTGTTTTGCCTCAATACTGTATATATAATTCTGTTTTGCCTCAATATACACAGTATACATAATATATTGATGCAAAACAGAATTATTCAGCAGTGTGTTGTGTGTGCGTGCGGCCAGGAGCGCGCAACAAGACGGTATACATTATGGTATATGAATAGTATATTCCACTATAGCAGTATATGGTGTGCTGTACATTTGAATCTGATCTAATTTTGCACACGGCCATCGCATTATAATGAGCTGGACAGGTGTGTAATGTGTGTGTGGTGACGTGAAAGCGTATCTGCCATGCGAGACTAGGCGAGAGGCTCTTGTGAAATCGGCAGTGTCCGCCTTTTTAACTCCTCCCCCGGCTTCACTCGGCTACTCTCGTCTACTAGTCGAGGCAAACCGAAATCCATCTCGAACATCACGAGTAACAGGCGGCTGGGTCGGGAGTCGGCAGTTCTTGCGTTGTAAGGAAGGGAAGCGAGAGAGATCGGTTGAATGATATCTGTTGACTTGAGTACCCAGAGCAACATCGGGGAAAGAAAGGTGATTTTTCTTTGTCAGACCCGTTTACACTGGCAGGGTTTCTTTTGTATTTCATTCAAATATGGAACTGATTGAAAATAATACTACATGACTTGAAAATAATACTACATGACTTGAAAATAATACTACATGACTTAGTTGAAAATATATACTACATGACTTGAAAATAGTGCCTTTGGTGTCCTCATCAGAATCACTCAGTTATCATGAAAATGTAGCAGAATAATGATCTGAGGTCGTATTATAATTGGCCAAACATTTACACACATATCAGTACAATGCCTAAGTCTCTTAAAATGTGTTTTCTTAATTGTATTTGTTTTCTTTCATTGGATGTACCATGTACGTCAGGGGTGTCAAACTCATTTTCACAGAGGGCCACATCAGCATTATGGTTGCCCTCAAAGGGCCAAAGACCGTATAAATGTTAATGTAATGTAAAATAAATTGTGCTACACATTTACATATTGTTAAACATGGTGTTTCTGTATTTATTACTTATTCAAGTTATACATATTGCATATTCATTTGCATAAATGTAAAAATATATGTTAGCTTATGTTATTTTAACAAATAATTTTAGTTTATCAGAACCCCATATTACTCCACCAATCAATGATCAAACCATTCAAGTAAATAACAAAGAAGAATATCATCAAATACAAGCTATGACATTAAGTTTGTTCAAAACCTTTTTGTCACAGTCAAGAGGGGCAGAACTAACAACTGTGAGCTGCAAAGAACACGTGGGACAGATGTAGCAGATGTTACAAAAACAAATGGCTGCACACAACCTTGCAGAGGCCATACATCCAACTAATGGAAGATAGTTTAATTAACAGATTGCAGAATGGGTACAGTACAGTACAGCTCAATTGTTAAGGGGATGCAGACCAGAGAAAGACTTTCGACTTGTTTACATCAGGGTCCCCCATTTTCAATTCGTAATGAAATTGCTATTATGTGTCTGCATGAACACACAACTGTAACTGTACTCAAAAATAACAAAATAAGGGTTGTCTCAGTTCACAACTATATTGGTCAAGTTTTGGGTGGGACTTGTTTGCGTCCCTACAGCTTCTTATTCAATTGAGCGAGATGCTCGGTTATGTCACACAGCCAGTTTGCATCTGACAGTTCAGACAATATTTCTTCAACCCTTTGTTACCTATTCCGCCTGGATCTTTTTTGTATTTTGGGCTGTAAAATTGTCAAAGAATGTCTGAGGAGTAAGTGCTTTTGGCTTTTTTCCTTTGTTACCTCAGATGTTCAACATACATGTATGTGTAAGAATGTGTAATAACTAAGGCTGTCAAAGTTAAAGCTTTATTAACGCATTAACCCACAATTATTTTAACACTGCTATTTAACCCAATATTAATGTAAAAAAAAAAAAAAAAAAAAACTCTTTACCTGAGCTCTTGGGGGGCCACATCAAATGACGTGGCGGGCCGGATTTGGCCCGCGGGCCGTGAGTTTGACACCTATGATGTACGTGATTTTGGCATGTCCCCCACACACTGCTCTGCTAACTAAAGTGTGTGTAATAAGTGGTTAAATTATACTTAATCCCCCCCTCAAAATGTTTTAAATATAATAATAATAATAATAATAATAATAATAATAATATAACTAGAATCGACCTGTAGTTTACCGGACTGAGTGGACAGACACAACGGGTGAAAAACAGAACAATACATTTTATTACATCAATCAAACAACATGTGTACAAAGAAATGGGGGAATGGCTCTTTTTTTAGCTGGCAGCAGCCAATGGCTCTCCCAGCAGGTTGGAGCTGTGGGGGGTCCCTGGTGGAAAGGCGGTAGAAAGTACAGGAGGGGATAGAACCCAGGCTTTATGATATGATCACCCTTGGGAAATGGCTTACTGTCTTCTCCAGAGTCAGACAAGAAGATAGATACAGATTATTTGTGCAAGCTATACAGTACAAATGAATGGATGAAATTGGATATGAAATTGGTATCTATCTTCTTGTCTGTCTCTGGAGAAGACTAGGGGCGGGATCCACAAAGAATGGATTGCACGGTGCTAATTTAAATTCATAATGCATTGTAAGTAAGGGTGCAATTAGCACTGTGCAATCCATTCTTTGTGGATCCTGCCCTAGGTATTTATGTAATCTTTTCAGGTCATTAGAAAAATAATAAGATAGAGAAAAAATTATTAAATTATTAAATGGGGGAGATGTAGCCCAAGGAGTTTTATTTTATTTTTTTATTATCTTTTTCTCCCCTCCTTTTTCCGATTTTCTCCCATCCCACTGTTAGTCGTTATGCCAATTCCCAACCCCCTTCCTGGTTGTTTCGCACTCCCCCCTACTGTTGGTCCAGGAGGCCGGAGACTGTCACATGCTTTCCTCCGACGCATGTGCAGCCAGCCGGCAGCCAGCCTGGCAGCGCAGATTCTCACCGGGAGAGTGTAACGTGTGGAAGGTCACACTACCTCCCTCCAGATCCTACCCTCGCTGTGCAGGCGCCCCGACCGAACTGTAGGGGTCGCTGTCCACAACGCCCAGGACCCACCCATCAGCTTTCCCACCCCTAACACTGCCAATTGTGTTAGTATGAATGACCAGCCAAGCTGATAGCAACGCCGAGAGCTGGACTCGAACCCAGCGTCTCCAGCGTTGATGGCGAGCGCCTTGCCCACTACACCACCTAGTGGCCCAAGGAGGTTAATAATCCAACTCTAACTTTACACTATGATGATGATTATGATGCTGACATCATCATGATGACTAAGACTAGTGCACTACAGAACTCAACACAGGACGAGGGAGCATGGACTGGTCAGATGAGCTCAGTGGTACACAGGTTGAAGAAACATGGCTTGGATTCAAAACCAAATTCACAACAATACTTAACAACATGGCACCCCTAAGAACCACCAGGGTTAAAAATCGCGCTGAGCCATGGATGCACACTGAAATACTGGCCGCTATGAAAACCAGAGCCAAAAAATGCTCTGAACTTCATAAAAGTCAGACAAAGCTTACCAAAAGCGCAAACAGTGAACTCCAAGCCCACGTGGTTGAACAAAAAATTCAAAGAAACAGACTAAGAAATGATGTAAACACCATGATCAAAACCGCAGAAAAAAAATTCATCAATGACAAAACTGAGGAAAACAAAAACAAACCCAGCGAACTTTGGAAATTACCCAACAACCAACTAGGCTGCAGCAAAAAACTAAAAACCAGATTTACAAACATAAACACAGAAAACACGCTCATCACAGACAAACTGGATGTGGCCAAATACCTAAACATTATTCTTTAAAAACATAGCCACAACACTGGTTAATAAACTACCCTCCCACTCAGGGCATTATGGGGTAGAACACATAGTAGCATACTACAAAAACCTAGGGGTCCGCAAAGATGACTTCAAACTGGAAATGGTAACAACAGATGAGGTACTCAAAAAACTGAGCGCCCTCCAACCTAACAAGGCCACTGGCCATGACAACATCCCCTCCAAATTCCTCAGAGACTCAGCAGCCGCCATCACCCCAGTCATCACACACATAATAAACCTCTCCATAAAACGGACATGTCCCCAAGGACTTCAAAATTGCGAGAGTGACCCCCCTGCACAAAAAGGGCAGCAAATTAGACCCAGGCAACTACCGCCCTGTTTCTTCTTACCTCCATCTCGAAAGTCATGGAAAAAAAATTCTACGAACAGGTCGAAAAGTACCTAGCGGAAAAAAATCTAATCTACGAATTCCAATCTGGCTTCAGAACATCCCACTCCACTGACACATGCCTTCTCTATTTGAACGACCACATCAAACAAGAGGTGGACGCGGGCAAATACTGCGGCATGGTCATGCGGGACCTACAAAAGGCATTCGACACTGTCAATCACTCCATTCTGATTGACAAGCTAAAAGCAATTGGTTTTGATAGTTTATCAGTGAGCTGGATGCAATCCTACCTTGAGGGGAGAGAACAGATGGTGGAGGTAAACGGTACTCTATCCCCCCCCCCCTCACAGTGAGCTGTGGTGTTCCACAAGGAAGCACACTAGGACCGCTACTGTTCCTAATTTATGCAAATGACATGTCGTCAGCTTGTGACTGCAACTTGTTCTTGTTCGCGGACGACTCAGCCAGGGGCGTTTTTAGGGTTAGAAAACATTGGGGGCTTCAGCCCGGGGGGGTGGAGGGGGGCTGAAGCCCCCAATGTTTTCTAACCCTAAAAACGCCCCTGATGCCCACTATTATCTCTCTTCATATGTTAACTTCCCACCCCCCCCCCCTTTTTTTTTTTTTTTTAAACACAGAAATACGCAATTTTAGAGTAATTAGAGATGAATACTGAAGAACTCGAATCATTAGAGGTTCTCAAAGTGAGGTCCATGTTCATGAGAGGGATCTGGGCAGTTCCCATAGAAAATTCAAAGTTAACAGGACCAAATCATCAGTTTCTTATTTATTTATTTAACCTTTATTTTGCCAGATAAAACATTGATCTGGTCCAAGAGGCCCCAACAGGAGTACAAATATACATATATACACATATATATACATATATATATAATATATATACATATACTGTACATACATACACACATATACACCAATAACAAAATAAAAACAGTTAAGAATCATACACATAAGCAAATAAACAAACAAACAAACATTATGCACAGCCTATGTACAAAAGAAATAAACAGTTCATCTCTAGTCTTTACAGTTTTCTTCAATTGCATAAACACTCAAATCAAAAGTATTACACAATTATCAAAACCTTACACTCAAGGAGCAAAACGTAGGCCCAGATTTGCACCCCTATAAGCACAATGTCAGCCTCACACTTTTTGCAAAACAATACACAGTGATTTGCAAAACACTAAACACACTTCCATTACATTAGACACAGAATGTCAAATTACCACACATATGAGCCAATTGGTTAAACACAGCCATCAGATGCACAAACACACCATTGCTTAATTGTAGATACACCAATCAGGTTTAAGCACTATAAAAATGCAGCAGGTGAGTTCACCTGTCTTCAACCAAAATGGAAAGAGAGTGAAGTACTGTACACAGAGAACGTGAAAATATACAATACATTCACCAAACACTACACAAGACAACCAATGATGCAGACTGATGAAAATATACATTTTCTCCCATTTTCCCAAATCCGTCAACATGTCAACATGGAGAATCACAACAAAAAATTATCTTGCCAGATCCATAGGCAAAGAGATAATGTCTAGTATTTTCTGTACTCTATTTAAATTTTTTCAAAATTGTTTTTGTTTTACTGTAATTTTAACCTGTACTGGATACAGTATTTTATGTTTGTCTGATATTTGCTGAGCTTACAGTGTTATGCACATAGTAGCATGAAAACTGGGACATGTTTTGTTGTGATTCTCCATGTTGAAATGTTGACTGATTTGGTTATATGGAGAGAACATTTATATTTTCATCAGTCTGCATCATTGATTTGGGTATATGGAGAGAAAATGTTTTTTTTTAGCAGTCTGCATCATTGATTTGGGTATATGTAGATAAATAAATTATATTTTCATCAGTCTACTCTACAGCATTGGTCTTGTGTAGTGTTGGTGAATTTATTGTATATTTGCACATTCTCTGCATACTTCACTTACAGTACTCTAATCACTGAGAAGTAGAATTGCTAAATGTGTTTTAGGTTAAGCACAGCAGTGTGTGTAACTGGTTCAAACAGAATTGAGTCATATGAAACGTGTGTTTCATATGGTAACAAAATGTAGTTTTTATAAATTAGTGTATGGTTTTGACAAGTGTTTAATTTAGCAAAGGATCTGAGGTGTTCTGATAATTGTGTGTGTGGTTGTGCTAATTGTGTGTTTTGAAACACCGGGCCCTGTTTTCAAAATCATGCTTAAGCAATCGAAAAAAAACTATTGTGTGTTTCATTATAATTATGTTTCAGTCTTCTCATAAAAGAAATATTCGATTTTTGGGTCTTTTCCTGCCTTTGGTCCGCTTTGCATTCACATCTCAAATGAACCGTAGCAGGGTTCACTTGCAAGAGTGAATGAGCTTTCACACCACCCCAAACCAACCGGACTATCCGAGGAAATGAACCAGGGTTCGATTAAAGCTTATTATAGTTTATCACAGTATCATGAGCATGTCTTTGTCAGTGGACACTGGACATGGGTATGGATGGCTCCAGGTGCTGCTGTGTTAAAGTGCACATCTTCAAGTCCACAAATCGGTGAATGAAAGAATGATAGGATCAAATGAAAACTACTTACTAAAAATGGATTAAAAGTACTAAAAACCAACAAAAAATACCAAACACTAACAAACATTCAGCACAGACAATGGGGATGCTGACATAAAAAAAAAAAAAAAAAAGTAAAAAAAAAAAAAAAAAAAAGTAAAAAAAAAAAGTAAACAATTTTTTTTTTTTTTTTTTTTTAAAGGTCCGGGGCTAGGAGAAAAACATCCGGGGCTAAAGCCCCGGAAGCCCAGGGCTAACGACGCCACTGGACTCAGCCCTGCTGGTCTCTGACAAGAACAAGTTACAGGTTGAAAAAACCCTCAGCTCAGAACTCGGCAGAATCTGCACCTGGCTCGCTGATAACAAACTATCATTACACCTGGGTAAAACAGAGTCCATTCTCTTCAGATCAAATAACAAACTCAGCAAAGACCGACGGCTTCTCAGTTACAGTGGGTGACAATATTGTCACAAGGAAAGATGAAATTACATACCTAGGTTCCATCCTAGAGGCAAATCTTTCCTGTGACAAAATGGCATCCAATGTAATAAAAAAAGTCAACCAACGAACTAGATTCCTGTACCGGATCTCCTCTCTGGTAAACAAGAATACCCTGAAGACTCTGGCAGGAGCACTCATTCAAGGGTACTACGACTATGCTTGCACCTCATGGTACCAAATGCGCTAAAAACAAGATTACAAACATCACAAAACAAACTGGTCAGACTACTGCTTGACCTTACTCCTAGAACCCACCTCACCCCTGCCCACTTTGACAACCTAGGATGGCTTAGAGTAGACGACAGAGTACAGCAATTTGCAATGGGCCTGGTCTACAAGATACACTATACGACTAAGGTACCCATGTAGATGTCAAAATACTTCCCAAAGGTCAGTGAATACCAGTGGTGCAGTCGTAATATCAGAACTGCCTGGACGCCGCGTGCACGCGCATACATGTTCCCTCGCTTGCGCACAGAAAAGATGATTATTATGTATAAATAGTAGGAAACATATTTGTATAGGAAATTAACTTAAACTAGAAAAGTAAATACAAACTAAATTAACAATGTAACTTAGTTTACAGAAGGACAGTTTCCTTCTGAAGCACAACTTAATGTCTCATCCTTCCAGTCGGGACCATTTGTCACATAGTGAGAGCTCCACAGATCAACCCCCACAGGGCTTGTATTTTGGTTTGGCTCTTCTCGTTCTTTGTTATGCTATCGGTATCCTATTATTATGCAAAGTCTAGGTGATAGATAAGTGCCGGGTACTTGGCGCACGGTGCGACGAGTCCAGTGAAAATTTTGAACGCATTTGTGTGCGCACGCGTGCACATTCGTGCGCGCACTTCTGCTCAGCAAACTTCTAGGACGGCGTGGTACCGGGTGGTACCACCACTGCATCCCAGGTGAATACCACAACCACAACACCAGAGGGAACTCAACAAATCATGTTAAACCCAGATTCGGCTCAAACAAGGGACTAAACACATTTCGCAATTATGCCACATCAATGTGGAACGCCCTACCCAAAGCTGTAAATGTTATGGATGTGTTAGCAGAGGGCCCAGGCGCAAACAGATACGAGGGAGAGGTAGATATGGATCGTCAAAAGTGAGCACTGCTCCTTTAATTTGAACACTTCGAGCCAGGGATGAAGTATGACCAAAAATAATCCAATTGCAAACAAGGGCAGCAACAAAGATATTACAAAAATTGTCTTTACTTCAAAAAGGGTAGCAACCAAAACAAGGAATCTCATAAATGAGAGCAGGTACAAAAACAACAGAGGAACCACAGCAGAGCTGGTAGGGGAAGGCACAACTAATCTACAAAACAAACACTAAGAAAACGAGACAGTAAAAACGAAAACAAAGATGACAATACAAACTGAAAAACTAGACTTACTGAAAGATAGGGAGACAAGGAACGAATGACAGCGCAAGGACGAGGGTAACAGCAAGGACAGGATACTCAGGAACATCAAGACAGGGATCTCAAAACAAGGAACTCCAATACAATGAACCGACAAAGAGAGAATGGCAAACGAGGCAGATATACACACACTGATTGACACAAGAGGGTAATTGGGAACGAGACACACCTGATGGGGAAAGCTGAACTAACACACAGGGGTAAGGAAAACAAAAGGCCAAACACACACTGGGGAATAAACTAGACTAGAATCAAAATTACAATTACAGACAGAACACCATACAAGGGACAAATAAAACAATTACAAAGGGAACGAGACTAAAGACAGAACAAAGTTAAAACACACAGGAGACAATACAAACGCCAAGAGTACAAGAATGTCCAAAGGTGGGGGCTGGTGAAGAGTAGAGGAGAAAAGTCAGACAGACAGACAGACAGACAGACAGACAGACAGACAGACAGACAGACAGACAGACAGACAGACAGATAGATGTATTCGTATTAGTATTAAGACAATCTTATATATTGTCCCTGTGGACCTGCCCACTATACCTAAGCTATCTGGTTGCTGATTGATGGATACAGCTGTCAGTCAGTGGGATTATCCAGTTCTCACGGGTACATTATGAAATGATCTGATGGCTTAATCTGACATGTTACTGACACACACACACACACACACACACACACACACACACACACACAGCCGAATACCTGTGCTGCTCTATGCCAATATCACTCAGCTGTCATAATAGCATTGCATAAGCCTGTATGTTTTGCTCCAACTCAGACATTACATAACCCCCCAACAGATCTCTTCCTGATTACAGTCTACCTGCCTGCCTGTCTGTCTGTCTGCCTTCCCATCTGTCTGTCTATCTGTCCGTTTATGAGCTGTATATATATGAACCCATATGAGTATATGTATACGAGTATATGAATGAGCAAAAACACGAGATAACCTCTAAGTGCCTTGCTCTACCCACTGAGTTACACAGGGAATGGAACATCTAACCCTGACAGTGCCTTGCTCTACCCACTGAGCGACACAGGGAATGGAACCGCTAACCCTGGCAGCACCTTGCTCTACCCATTGAGCTACTCAGGGAATGGAACCCCTAACCCTGGTGGTATTAGTGCCTTGCTCATTCAGGCTGCCACTAAGTAGTTCACCTCAACATGCTAGAGAGATTATGCTGCTAGACCCAGGCAGTGTCACGTACGCCTATACCCCCCCCCCCCCAGACACACACACACACAAACACACACATGTCAGGTTATGTAATGGGATTTTTAGATTAGCCTCTCACTCTGTCACCCAGTATGTCTCTCTCTCTCTCTCTCTCTCTGTTCCTCTGCATCCCTCTGTCTCTATATCTGTGTGCCTCTATCTCTGTGTGTCTCTCTCTCTCCCTCTTTCGCTCTGCATCCCTCTGTCTCTCTCTGTCTATCTCTCCCTCCCTCTGTCTACCTCTCTCCCTCCCCCTCTGTCTCTCTCTGTCTACCTCTCTCTCTCTCTCTTACTTGGCCCTAACTGCATAGTTTGACAATTTCTTTGATGTAACCAACAGATTGTTCTGACTGGACCACCTGTTTTTAATTGGACCAATCATGTAGCTAGGTTCTCTGAGTCCCACCCTCTGCTCAGTGAGTCACAGTTACCGAGCTAGAGCGGGTGGCAGGCTGGTTAGTGAGACTGTCCTGTTACCAAAAGGCAATTTTTTAAATTCTTGTAACAGTCAATGTGTCCTTGTACTGTATGTGTCATTGAGCAAGGCACTGAACCCCTAAGTACTCCAGGCGCTTGAGATGTCTGACCCTGCATTCTGAGCCCTCTGGTGAAATGTATACATATGCGTCTCAGAGAGAGATATTAAGTTAATGTCTACATGTATGTGTATCTCTGAGAGAGATATTAATGTCTACATGTATGTGTGTCTCAGAGAGAGATATTAATGTCTACATGTATGTGTGTCTCAGTGAGAGATATTAAGTTAATGTCTACATGTATGTGTATCTCAGAGAGAGAGATATTAATGTCTACATGTATGTGTCTCAGAGAGAGATATTAATGTCTACATGTATGTGTATCTCAGAGGGAGATATTAATGTCCACATGTCTGTCTCAGAGAGAGATATTATTAATGTCTACATGTATGTCTGTCTCAGAGGGAGATATTAATGTCTACATGTATGTCTGTCTCAGAGAGAGATATTAATGTCTACATGTATGTGTATCTCAGAGGTAGATATATTAATGTCTACATGTATGTCTGTCTCAGAGAGAGATATTAATGTCTACATGTGTATCTCAGAGGTAGATATATTAATGTCTACATGTATGTCTGTCTCAGAGAGAGATATTAATGTCTACATGTATGTGTGTCTCAGAGATATATATTAATGTCTACATGTATGTGTATCTCAGAGGGAGATATTAATGTCTACATGTATGTGTGTCTCAGAGAAATATTAATGTCTACACGTATGTCTGTCTCAGAGAGAGATATTAATGTCTACATGTATGTGTATCTCAGAGAGGTAGATATATTAATGTCTACATCTATGTCTGTCTTAGAGAGAGATATTAATGTCTACACGTATGTCTGTCTCAGAGAGAGATATTAATGTCTACATGTATGTGTATCTCAGAGAGAGATATTAATGTCTACATGTATGTGTGTCTCAGAGATATATTAATGTCTACATGTATGTGTATCTCCGAGAGATATATTAATGTCTACATGTATCTCAGAGAGAGATATTAATGTCTACATGTATGTGTATCTCAGAGAGGTAGATATATTAATGTCTACATGTATGTCTGTCTCAGAGAGATATATTAATGTCTACATGTATGTGTATCTCAGAGAGAGATATTAATGTCTACATGTATGTGTATCTCAGAGGGAGATATTAATGTCTACTTGTATGTGTATCTCAGAGGTAGATATATTAATATCTACATGTATGTCTGTCTCAGAGGTAGATATATTAATGTCTACATTAGGGATGATTTTTCAGAAAATGCGGATCGGGAAAAAAAAATCTGGATATTTTTTCTTTTATCTTTTTTTTTTTATTCAACAAACATGACCATGTTCACGTCTTAAACTCATACTGAGGCCTTAGTTTTGGTTTTAAATTGCATATCATCATTCAGTTTTTAGATTACTCCGGTTGCAATGCCTCGCTTGAATGAAGTTAACTTTTCACCTGGATAACGTCAACATTCAGGGTGAATGTAATGTGAGCCACCGGCGCTCGAGCCACCTCGAGCCCCTCGAGGGACTATTGAGGCAACAGTCTCGCTTCGCCAGTTTCTGACAAAAATGTGTCAAATCGGTTACTAATGGCAAGGCGCTCGCCACTAACGCAGGAGATACTGGGTTCGAGCCCAGCTCTCGGCGTTGCTACTGGCTTGGCTGGTCGTTCATACTAACACAATTGGCAGTGTTAGGGGTGGGAAAGCCAGTGGGTGGGGATTGGACATTGTGGACAGCGACTCCTACAGGTCGGTTGGTGCGCCTGTACAGCAGAATCAGGAAGTATCGGGGGCAGCGTGAGCCTCCCACGCGTTACTCCTTGCCACTGAGAGATTGCGCTGTTCAGGTGAAAAGATGCGACAGCTGCCTCCTCGTGTACCGGAGGGGACACGTGATGCAAGGCTTGGTCCTCACTGCAGCCGACCAGTGGGAGGCATAGTCTAGCAACGTTCGAGACAAGGGAGGGGAGAATTGAAGGAAGAATTGGTGAGGCGAAATTGGGATGGGAGAAAAATAGAAAAAAAATTAAAGAAAAAAAAATTACATTTAAAAAAAAATTAAAGATCAGATCGGGAAAGATCGGTATCGGTAGATACTCAAAATCATATAATCGGGATCGGATCGGGAGCAAAAAAATTTGATCGGGACATCCCTAGTCTACATGTATGTGTATCTCAGAGGTAGATATATTAATGTCTACATGTACTGTATGTGTGAGGGCTGTGTGTATGTGTGTGTGTGGGTCATGAGCAGATAACAGGGACTCTTAAAGTTATCCGTAAAACGGACAACCACTAGACTGCTTACGCAGGTATTTTAGGAGAGGGGGAAAATTAAACAACAGAAAACAACCTTTACAGGTGGAAATCTCAAAGTGAGTAATTAAGAAAATAAATCAAGTCCCAAAAAACAGGACTACTCTCAATAAAGAGGTATAGTATAAAAGTAAATAAGCCAAAAGGACACCTCCTAATAAAAGGAGTTTATATTGGAAAAAGTAAAACAATAAACCTCCACTAAAGGAGTTTATGTGTAGAATCACGTGAGTAGCCTAAAATAAGAATGACTACCATAAAGCTCAATTCTGAATCAGAAATCAGACTAAACTTCAATATAATGAATATGACCAAAAGGACAGCCAACACTAGGAAATGAAAAAGCAGTTGACACTGCGATCTCCAAACTTAAATAGACTCCACATGGCCATAGGCACAGCTGCACTGCATCAGCTGTAATCAAGCCCACACACCTGCCGACCCATGAGGCAATTAACCACAGGGAACAGGGATTGACAGCTATCCCTCACAGAGAGGTGAAATAAAGCAAAAATAGACAGCTGTCCCTCACAGAAAAGTGAAATAAGGCAAAAACCATGACAGGACCCCCCCTCTAGGGGGCGGCTCCAGACGGACCCTCCAAGACACGTCTCCGAAACTCCCGAACAAGCTCAGGATCCAAGATGTCCCTGGCCAGAACCCACGTGCGTTCCTCTGGCCCATAACCCTGCCAGTCCACCAGGTACTGTATACCCCTACCAACCCGCCTACTGGACAGGATACGCTGTACAGTATACACAGGTTGGCCATCAACAAATCGAGGGGGAGGTGGAGGTCTCTCGGCAGGAACCAACCTGCTCCTCCGAACCGGCTTAAGGCGGGATACGTGAAATGTAGGGTGTACCCTCATCGACGAGGGTAACCGAAGACGCATCGTGACTGGGTTTATCTTGCGAACAATAGTGAAAGGGCCCACAAAACGGGGAGCGAGTTTGCGCGACTCCACCCGTAATGGAAGGTCGCGTGTGAAACACCTGTTGGCCCACACGGTAGGAAGGCGCAGGGCGACGGTGTACATCCGCCGACCGATTGTGCCGGGCCGCAGCACGCACAAGAGCCAAACGCACCCTCTTCCATGTTGCCCGAGACCGACGGATAAACGCCTCGGCAGATGGTACCCCCACGTCCCTCTCCTGTTCAGGAAACAGTGGAGGCTGATACCCAAACTGAACCTCAAATGGGGAGAGACCAGTGGATGCATTGCACAATGAATTATGTGCATATTCTGCCCATGCCAGTTGGTGACTCCAAGTGGTCGGATTGGAGGAGGCCAAGCAGCGAAGCGTACTCTCCATAGACTGGTTGGTGCGCTCTGTTTTCCCATTGCTCTCCGGGTGGAACCCTGATGACAGGCTAACCGTCGCACCCAGTATAGGACAGATGCCTTCCAAAACCGAGCAGTAAACTGGGGTCCACGGTCCGACACCACGTCCTGGCAGATGCCATGAATTCGGAAGACATGGTCAACCACCAGTTGAGCGGTCTCCTGAGCAGATGGCAGCTTGACCAGCGGATTGAAGTGAGCTGCTTTGGAGAACCTATCCACCACCACCATGATGACGCTGTGACCACCAGAAGGAGGCAGACCAGTCACAAAATCCATGGCGATGTGGCTCCACGGATGACTAGGAATGGGCAAAGGATGAAGCAGCCCTGGTGGTTGAGAAACTTTGTTCCGTGCACAAACGGGGCAGGCTGCCACAAATTCCCGAATGTCCTTCATCATACCAGGCCACCAGAACCTTCTGGCCAAGAAGTCACGAGTTCTGTGCACTCCGGGATGTCCTGTCAGCCGAGAGGAGTGGCCCCACGTCAACACCTGAGAACGAATGCTGTTTGGTACAAATAACCGGCCCAGGGGCCAGGGTTTCCGTTATAAAAAATTGTTGCCGGCCTCAGTGTCCGGTAGATTTCAATCTACCGGTCAAATGAGAGAAATTACGGTCAAAGTTTATTGAGCTTAAAAACAATTGATATGCAAAAGAATGACAACAAAACAAAAGAATGACATCATCAAGGCATGTAGATTTATAATATTTTTACTTAAAACTAGGCTACTTTTGCGTATAAAGTCATTATATTCCAAATAAAATAAGTCCCGAGACTCGTGCTGCTGCCGACTTTAAATCAAATAGGTGTCTGTGGGCAGTCGCCCGACATTAATAAACAACAGTCTGTTATAATCACATTTTTATGAGCTAACGAATTCCGTTGGACATTTGTATTAATTATATCAAGCGAAGAACTGAGAAATTTGTCAGAGAGAGACGGCAACATTATCGTGGGTTTGCGTGACGACTCTCTCCACCTCGCAACAACTTATTTGCAAAGAGTATGGCGCTGCAGAGCAGCTGATTCAGCTGTTATTGGCTCTTTTCTGGGGACCGCACAGCAGCGCCCCCCACCCAACATTGAATTGAAAATGGCTGAATTGGAGTACTGCTGGAATACTGCATTGTGCTGCTGTTGCTCCGGCTCTGCAGCTTCACAAAAGTTCGCACACCCATCACTAGGCTCTCACTGACAACGTCGTTGTCATTATTAGAAGCAACGAGGAAACAAATGTAATGATCGTTTCGTTCATCGCATAGGGTGAGCAGCTTCAAGTACCTGGGGGTCCACATCTCAGAGGACCTGACATGGTCAACACACATAGACACAGTAGTAAAGAAGGCGAAACAGCGTCTCTACCACCTGAGACAGTTAAGGAAGTTCAGAGTATCGGGAAAGATACTCCAGTCCTTCTACTCAGGAGCTGTAGAGAGCATCCTGACCGGAAACATCACTGCCTGGTATGGAAACAGCACGGCACAGGACAAGAAGGCCCTACAGAGAGTGGTGCGCTCAGCCGAGCGTACCACGGGTATTGCACTACCCCCCCTGCAGGTTCTATACAACAAGCGGTGCAAATCCAGAGCCTGCAGGATTATGAAAGACCCTCACCACCCCAATAACAGCCTGTTTCAGCTGCTGAGGTCAGGCAGACGCCTGCGAACCCCAGCTACTAGGACAGAGCGGCTTAGGCTCAGCTTCTTCCCCCAGGCCATCAGAGCCATGAACAATGAACATTGAGTGCTCAGAACATTGAACTGTCCACACACAAGCACACATGAACACACACACGACACGCACACTGTGCACGCTCACACACGAGCAGCCACTTAACACTTTAACATGAGCGGGCACACACTCATGTTGCACACACGCACACTTATGGCCAAAGGAAAGGACACTTTAAATTAGAATAACAGGAACAGTGTATTGCACTACCAAAGCTAACTAGCATGTCCCATATGCTCTGTAAATAACTATGTACAGATACTGAGATGTCACTCCATGTTACCTGCTACCTGTTACTGCACAATGTTGTTTCCTTCTTTTGATTCTATTATATGTACCACTGTATTGCACATCGTTGCGGGCAAGACCACCCGCATTTCATTGTATACCTGTATGCCGTGACAATTAAAACTCTTGACTTGACTTGACTTGACTTGAGGCTATTTAATTTTAGCCTATTTTAATACAATTCAAATAATCAAATTGTGCTTAGACTCGGGGAATTATTTTCACCGGACATTAAGACCGGAGAGATTAAATATGTCGGACTTCAACAGATTTTGCCGGTCAAATACCGGTAATTACCGGCTAACGGAAACGCTGCCGGGGGCAACCCCACCCGGATCTGGTTCCAAACGTTGTGCCCTCCGCACAGCAGAGTCAATGCTCCATGTCACAGGAGCTAGGATCTGTCCTGCAGGAACAATGGGCTCAGGAGGACGGTCCTCTTCTGATCCATCATATAACCGGGAAAGAGCATCCGGCTTGATATTTTTAGACCCCGGGACGGTACGTCAGGAAGAAATTAAACCGAGAGAAAAACAGTGACCAGCGAGCCTGTCGCGAGTTTCTCCTCTGAGCACCCTGGATATATTCCAAATTTTTATGGTCTGTCCAGACTGTGAATGGGTGTTCAGCTCCCTCTAGCCAATGGCGCCACTCCTCCAATGCCAACTTGACCGCCAACAGCTCTCTGTCCCCAACATCATAGTTTCTTTCAGCCGGCGAGAGCCCACGTGAATAGTATGCACATGGGTGTACCTTACCGTCGGACGTTGAGCGTTGAGACAGAATATCTCTGACTCCAAGCTCAGAAGCATCCACCTCGACGATAAATGGCAGGGATGGGTTAGGAGTAATGAGGATAGGCTCAGAACTGAACCTTCTCCTAAGCTCAATGAACGCTGCCTCAGCCTTGGGAGTCCACTAGAAATGGGAAGGTGCTGTCTTCCTGGTGAGTGCAGTGATAGGTGCTACCACTGAACTGAAATTACGAATAAAACGACGGTAGAAGTTTGCAAATCCTAGGAATCGTTGCACCTGCTTGACCGAAACGGGTGTAGGCCAGTCTGTCACTGCTGACACCTTCTTGGGGTCCATTTGAATCCTCCCCTCAGATACAATGAATCCCAGAAAGGACACAGAGCGGACATGGAAGGCACACTTCTCAGCCTTCACAAACAACCGTGCATCCAAAAGGCACCTCAAGACCTGCCTGACATGTTTGACATGGTCAGAAATGGACTTGGAGAATATCAGAATGTCATCTAAGTAGACGAAAACAAACTTCTCCAACATCTCCCTGAGCACGTCATTGATTAACGCCTGAAAAACTGAAGGGGCATTAGTAAGACCAAATGGCATCACCAGGTATTCGTAGTGACCATTATGAGTGTTGAACGCGGTCTTCCACTCATCCCCTTGGCGTATGTGCACCAGATTGTAGGCATTGCGGAGATCAAGTTTGGTAAAAATGGATGCCCCCTGGAGGCGTTCGAAGGCAGAGTTTATCAGGGGAAGGGGATACCGTTTTTTTTACTGTAATGCTGTTCATGTTATGGTTTGTAACCGACCCCAATCGCACAACACAAGACAGGTATGAGAGTAAGCCAAGAACAGGGCATTTATTGAATACAAACAAAAAGCGGCACTGTCCCTTTAAGGGAGAACACAAAATACTGGAAACAAGAATTAGGGAAAATTGGCACTGTGCCTTTAAGAGGCGAGCAGGCTAAGGGGCTAAGGCTAAAGGACAGGGCCAGGGCAAAGGACAGGGCAGGAACAGGGGCACTGGAGAGGGGAACAGGGACAGAGGCCCGGGGAGGCGGGCTGGAGACAGGGACAGAGAAAACAGGGTTAAGGCCTTGGACAGGGCGAGGGCCAGAGCTGCTTACAGGGATGGAGTAGGAGCGCGCAGGCTAAGGGGCTAAGGCTAAAGGACAGGGCCAGGGCAAAGGACAGGGCAGGAACAGGGGCACTGGAGAGGGGAACAGGGACAGAGGCCCGGGGAGGCGGGCTGGAGACAGGGACAGAGAAAACAGGGTTAAGGCCTTGGACAGGGCGAGGGCCAGAGCTGCTTACAGGGATGGAGTAGGAGCACGCAGGCTAGACGTCTGGAGTGGAGCGCGTCGGCTTGAAGAGCGCGCCGGCTCGGGGTCTGGAGTGGGGCGCGTCGGCTTGAAGAGCGCGCCGGCTCCCGTAGAGGATTAGGAAGCGATGCGCGTCCGGAGTAGTAGCGCGCCGGCTAGACGTCTGGAGTGGGGCGCGTCGGCTTGAAGAGCGCGCATCCCCCCGTAGGATAGGGAGCGATGTGCGCCGGCTTGGAGAGCGCGCCGGCTCGGGGTCTGGAGTAGGGCGCGTCGGCTTGAAGAGCGCGCCGGCTCGGAGAGCGCGCCGGCTCGGAGAGACGCATCCTCCCGTAGAGAATTAGGAAGCGATGCGCGTCTGGAGTAGTAGCGCGCCGGCTAGACGTCTGGAGTGGGGCGCGCCGGCTCGGAGAGCGCGCCGGCTCAGAGAGACGCATCCTCCCGTAGAGAATTAGGAAGCGATGCGCGTCTGGAGTAGTAGCGCGCCGGCTAGACGTCTGGAGTAGGGCGCGTCGGCTTGAAGAGCGCGCCGGCTCGGAGAGCGCGCCGGCTCGGAGAGACGCATCCTCCCGTAGAGAATTAGGAAGCGATGCGCGTCTGGAGTAGTAGCGCGCCGGCTAGACGTCTGGAGTAGGGCGCGTCGGCTTGAAGAGCGCGCCGGCTCAGAGAGACGCATCCTCCCGTAGAGAATTAGGAAGCGATGCGCGTCTGGAGTAGTAGCGCGCCGGCTAGACGTCTGGAGTAGGGCGCGTCGGCTTGAAGAGCGCGCCGGCTCGGAGAGCGCGCCGGCTCGGAGAGACGCATCCTCCCGTAGAGAATTAGGAAGCGATGCGCATCTGGAGTAGTAGCGCGCCGGCTAGACGTCTGGAGTAGGGCGCGTCGGCTTGAAGAGCGCGCCGGCTCGGAGAGCGCGCCGGCTCGGAGAGACGCATCCTCCCGTAGAGAATTAGGAAGCGATGCGCGTCTGGAGTAGTAGCGCGCCGGCTAGACGTCTGGAGTAGGGCGCGTCGGCTTGAAGAGCGCGCCGGCTCGGAGAGCGCGCCGGCTCGAAGAGACGCATCCTCCCGTAGAGAATTAGGAAGCGATGCGCGTCTGGAGTAGTAGCGCGCCGGCTAGACGTCTGGAGTGGGACACTGGAAAACCTCCCGTAGAGAATTAGAGAGCGCACCGGCTGTGTCCCACTCCAGGCAAACGGCGACAGGTGGCGATGGCTGGCACCTCGTCTCACGCCGGAGAGGAACCAGCATACAGATACAGATAAGATACGGATACGGAACGACCCGACCAGGACTGGAGGGGAAGTCCAGGTATTTAAAGCCCTCTGGGGCGCTAATTAGAACACACATCAGGTGCGTGATGGTAATTGATACTTGACTTAGAAGTGTGTGTTCGGCACGGACCAATCAACACAGAATCCTCACAGTACCTTAAAGGAACGGAGCGAGGCAGGGAATGCAATAAATCAACAAAGTACCTTAGAGGAACGGAGCGAGTGGGTGGGAAGACAGGGAATTAAAGGTCCAGGGAACAGGCGAACCTCACAGTACCCCCCCCTCCACGGGAGCCACCGGGCGACCCAAAAATACAGACAGAGGGGCAGGGGACATAAACAAGGCAACAAACAAAAAATTGGGCCATGCTAGCGGGGAAGCTACACCAAAAGTGGGGCTAGCAGAGGGACAGGGTAGCTGCCAGGGCACTGCTAGCTACAGGGCCTATGCTAGCTGTACTGCTACATTAACATAGAGGCTGCGCTAGCTGCCGGAGCTAGGCTAGCAGACAGGGCTGGACCAGCATGAGAGAACAAGCTAGCTGGAAGGACAGTCCTAGCTGTGGGGAAACTGACCTTGCTAGCTGAAGGGGCAGTCCTAGCAGTGGGGAAAACTGACCTTGCTAGCTGAAGGGGCAGTCCTAGCAGTGGGGAAAACTGACCTTGCTAGCTGAAAGGGCAGTCCTAGCAGCGGGGAAGACTGACCTTGCTAGCTGAAGGGGCAGTCCTAGCAGTGGGAAAACTGACCTTGCTAGCTGAAAGGGCAGTCCTAGCAGCGGGGAAACTGACCTTGCTAGCTGAAGGGGCAGTCCTAGCAGTGGGAGAAAACTGACCTTGCTAGCTGAAGGGGCAGTCCTAGCAGTGGGGAAACTGACCTTGCTAGCTGAAGGGGCAGTCCTAGCAGTGGGGAAACTGACCTTGCTAGCTGAAGGGGCAGTCCTAGCAGTGGGAAAGCTACACAAAAAGTGGAGGCCAAGCAGAGGGACCGGGTTAGCTGCCTGGGCATGGCTAGCTACAGGGCCTATGCTAGCTGCAAGGGCTGCATTAACATAGAGGCTGTGCTAGCAGCCGGGGCTAAGCTAGCAGACTGGGGCCAAGCTGGTAGTAGAGGCCTGGCAAGCTGCAGGGGAGCTAACGAGGCTAACAGGGAAGCTAACAGGGGAGACTAACAGGCTAAACAGGGGAGCTAACAGGGAAGCTAACAGGGGAGTCAACAGGGGAACTAACAGGGGAACTAACAAAGGCTAACAGGGGAGCTAACAGGCTAACAGGGGAGCTAACAGGGAAGCTAACAGGGGAGACTAACAGGCTAACAGGGGAGCTAACAGGGAAGCTAACAAAGGACAAACTCAACATACACTGTCTGTGCTGGCTGGGGTCGTCGACTGGTCGGGTCGTACTGTTATGGTTTGTAACCGACCCCAATCGCACAACACAAGACAGGTATGAGAGTAAGCCAAGAACAGGGCATTTATTGAATACAAACAAAAAGCGGCACTGTCCCTTTAAGGGAGAACACAAAATACTGGAAACAAGAATTAGGGAAAATTGGCACTGTGCCTTTAAGAGGCGAGCAGGCTAAGGGGCTAAGGCTAAAGGACAGGGCCAGGGCAAAGGACAGGGCAGGAACAGGGGCACTGGAGAGGGGAACAGGGACAGAGGCCCGGGGAGGCGGGCTGGAGACAGGGACAGAGAAAACAGGGTTAAGGCCTTGGACAGGGCGAGGGCCAGAGCTGCTTACAGGGATGGAGTAGGAGCGCACAGGCTAAGGGGCTAAGGCTAAAGGACAGGGCCAGGGCAAAGGACAGGGCAGGAACAGGGGCACTGGAGAGGGGAACAGGGACAGAGACCCGGGGAGGCGGGCTGGAGACAGGGACAGAGAAAACAGGGTTAAGGCCTTGGACAGGGCGAGGGCCAGAGCTGCTTACAGGGATGGAGTAGGAGCGCGCAGGCTAGACGTCTGGAGTGGAGCGCGTCGGCTTGAAGAGCGCGCCGGCTCGGGGTCTGGAGTGGGGCGCGTCGGCTTGAAGAGCGCGCCGGCTCGGAGAGCGCGCCGGCTCGGAGAGACGCATCCTCCCGTAGAGGATTAGGAAGCGATGCGCGTCTGGAGTAGTAGCGCGCCGGCTAGACGTCTGGAGTGGGGCGCGTCGGCTTGAAGAGCGCGCATCCCCCCGTAGGATAGGGAGCGATGTGCGCCGGCTTGGAGAGCACGCCGGCTCGGGGTCTGGAGTAGGGCGCGTCGGCTTGAAGAGCGCGCCGGCTCGGAGAGACGCATCCTCCCGTAGAGAATTAGGAAGCGATGCGCGTCTGGAGTAGTAGCGCGCCGGCTAGACGTCTGGAGTAGGGCGCGTCGGCTTGAAGAGCGCGCCGGCTCGGAGAGACGCATCCTCCCGTAGAGAATTAGGAAGCGATGCGCGTCTGGAGTAGTAGCGCGCCGGCTAGACGTCTGGAGTAGGGCGCGTCGGCTTGAAGAGCGCGCCGGCTCGGAGAGCGCGCCGGCTCGGAGAGCGCGCCGGCTCGGAGAGACGCATCCTCCCGTAGAGAATTAGGAAGCGATGCGCGTCTGGAGTAGTAGCGCGCTGGCTAGACGTCTGGAGTAGGGCGCGTCGGCTTGAAGAGCGCGCCGGCTCGGAGAGCGCGCCGGCTCGGAGAGACGCATCCTCCCGTAGAGAATTAGGAAGCGATGCGCGTCTGGAGTAGTAGCGCGCCGGCTAGACGTCTGGAGTAGGGCGCGTCGGCTTGAAGAGCGCGCCGGCTCGGAGAGCGCGCCGGCTCGGAGAGACGCATCCTCCCGTAGAGAATTAGGAAGTGATGCGCGTCTGGAGTAGTAGCGCGCCGGCTAGACGTCTGGAGTAGGGCGCGTCGGCTTGAAGAGCGCGCCGGCTCGGAGAGCGCGCCGGCTCGGAGAGACGCATCCTCCCGTAGAGAATTAGGAAGCGATGCGCGTCTGGAGTAGTAGCACGCCGGCTAGACGTCTGGAGTGGGACACTGGAAAACCTCCCGTAGAGAATTAGAGAGCGCACCGGCTGTGTCCCACTCCAGGCAAACGGCGACAGGTGGCGATGGCTGGCACCTCGTCTCACGCCGGAGAGGAACCAGCATACAGATACAGATAAGATACGGATACGGAACGACCCGACCAGGACTGGAGGGGAAGTCCAGGTATTTAAAGCCCTCTGGGGCGCTAATTAGAACACACATCAGGTGCGTGATGGTAATTGATACTTGACTTAGAAGTGTGTGTTCGGCACGGACCAATCAACACAGAATCCTTACAGTACCTTAAAGGAATGGAGCGAGGCAGGGAATGCAATAAATCAACAAAGTACCTTAGAGGAACGGAGCGAGTGGGTGGGAAGACAGGGAATTAAAGGTCCAGGGAACAGGCGAACCTCACAGTTCAGACCTCTGTAGTCGATGCAGGGTCTCAGTCCTCCATCCTTTTTTCCCACGAAAAAGAATCCAGCACCCGCAGGTGAAGTGGAAGGTCTAATAAAACCGGTAGCCACAGCCTCCTTGATGTAGGTGTTCATAGTTGCGCTTTCGGGGACCGACAACGAGTACAAGGAACCACGAGGGGGAATAGAGCCTGGCTGCAATTCGATGGCGCAATCATAAGGTCGGTGCGGTGGCAGGATGCTAACCCTTTGTTTGCTAAACACCTCACTGAGGTCAGCATAGACAGTGGGAACTCCCTCTGGTAACGGGTGTGACTCCATGCTCATGATGTTGGTGCTCTCCATGAGGGGGTCAACTGTACAGGTAAGCGAGGAGAAGTCCTCACACAGAGCCTCTAAACTGTCTAAACTGTCCTCCGCCAGAACCTCCTCAACGAGGGAGTCCCAATCAAACTGTGGATCCCATTCCAAACTCCCATCCTGATCGACAGATGGCTGGCAGTGCAATGGTTGAGAGAGTGGGCTCTGGAAACCAAGACCGCCCACTGCTTCAACAGGATCACAACCGCTCTCACTAAACTGATCATAACTCATGGGTGACGGAGGAATTTGGAAACAACGGTGATGGCATTGGGAGCCCCACTGCATGACAGTGTCCCTCTCCTCACCCCAATTTATCTGTGGCTTGTGTTTACTAAGCCAAGAATGACCCAGCACAATGGGATACGTGGGGGAATCCACCAAAAATTATCGAATGCGCTCAGAATGGTTCCCATAAGCAACCCGCATAGATAAATAATTGGTTCTTTTGGTGACACTGCCTGTACCCAATGGCCGTCCATCAAGCGCCGTGACACTACAGGGCTTATGGAGGGAATGTACAGGTATTTTAGAGTCCTCAGCCCATCTGGAATCGATGAAACTGTCCACTGCCCCTGAGTCTAAAAAGGCGTCAACCTTAACAGACTGCCTATTCCAGCCTAAAACCACAGGCAAAAAGGTTCAAAAGGGGGTGATGTGATGTCTCACTAGTGTCTCTCGGCCCACTAGCGAGACTGACCGTTTCCCTTCAGTTTCAGACACTCCACCCTCGTGTGACCTTTTCTCCTGCAGTACCGGCACCAGTCCACATGAGAACCAGTCTGCCTGGAGTCACGCAGAGAAGTGCTGTCCACCTGCATAGGTTCAGACGAGCTGGCCACTGAAGGTTGTGGAGGAAAGGACAAAACGTCCTCCAGCGGGACACGAAAACGTTGACCCCGCCTCTCACGCTCACGGTCTCTGATCCGGTTATCAACGCGTATGGCGGTAGTGACCAGTGTGTCAAAAGTGTCTGGAGATCCCACAACCGCCAAAGCATCTTTAACCTGATTAGATAACGCATTGGTGAACAAAGTGATGAGTGGTCCCTCAGGCCAGCCTGTAGCCCCAGCCAGTGTCCTGAAAGCGATGGAAAACTCAGCTACACTACTGGCGCATGCGCGTCAGCTTCATGGCGACCTCTTTATCGTAGAGTTCATGATCAAAAACGATCTCCATCTCATTCATGAGTCCCTGCGAGTCGTTTAAAACTGGAGCCTGAGCCTGAGTGGAACAGCCCAATCGAGGGCAGGTCCCTCCAACAGGGATAGAATTAGGGCAACACGTGAATCCTCAGACTGAAAACGAGAAGGCTGGGCTCTGTACACTATTTGGCATTGTGCCAGAAAACCACGGCATTTACCTGACTCCCCATTAAAGCGTGAGGGGAGCTGGACTTTAGCCTCACAAGGTAATGACCGGGGGCCTGTGAGTAGTGCTTGAGAGACATTAGGTGGGCTCTGGTGAGGGGGAGGTAATTGTGCATTGGCTATGCGGTCAGCCAAATCACGCATGGAACTATCCATCTTGCGCAATCCTTCATACATCTCCCCATGCTGTTGCACCATGAGAGCTTGTTGTTGTTGTAATTGTATGATAACTTCCTCATGTGAAAGCAATCCTTGACGCTGCGCAGCTAGTGCTTGTTCGAGACCTGTGTTATCTGCTGACCCAGTCATGGCTTTTTCATTCTGTGAGGGCTGTGTGTACACCAGACTGCTTACGCAGGTATTTTAGGAGAGGGGACAAATTAAACAACAGAAAACAACCTTTACAGGTGGAAATCTCAAAGTGAGTAATTAAGAAAATAAATCAAGTCCCAAAAAACAGGACTACTCTCAATAAAGAGGTATAGTAAATAAGCCAAAAGGACACCTCCTAATAAAAGGAGTTTATATTGGAAAAAGTTAAACAATAAACCTCCACTAAAGGAGTTTATGTGTAGAATCACGTGAGTAGCCTAAAATAAGAATGACTACCATAAAGCTCAATTCTGAATCAGAAATCAGACTAAACTTCAATATAATGAACATGACCAAAAGGACAGCCAACACTAGGAAATGAAAAAGCAGTTGACACTGCGATCTCCAAACTTAAATAGACTCCACATGGCCATAGGCACAGCTGCACTGCATCAGCTGTAATCAAGCCCACACACCTGCCGACCCATGAGGCAATTAACCACAGGGAACAGGGATTGACAGCTATCCCTCACAGAGAGGTGAAATAAAGCAAAAATAGACAGCTGTCCCTCACAGAAAGGTGAAATAAGGCAAAAACCATGACAGTATGTCTATCTCAGAGAGAGATATATTAATGTCTATGTATGTGTATCTCAGAGAGATATATTAATGTCTATGTATGCCTATCTCAGAGGTAGATATTAGTGGCATCCCCGTCGCTGTGCATGGCGATGTGAGTGGCACGTGGGCTGTTTGTGTTTTCCTTCGGTTATGACATGCTTTATCAGGGGGTGTGTCTTGGATGGGGATGTGGTGGGGATTGATGTGTGGGGTGTTTGGTTCACATGCCTTCGAGCAACACTGTACTTATTTTATGCCTATTCTTATGTCTGCATGTTCTACATTGCACTACTTTTGTCTTTTATACCTATTCTTATGTCTGCATTTTATACATTTTTATTCTGTAGACTGTATGCTGATTTTATGCCTATGTTAATTTTGTGCTACTTGCTGTGGGGCACTTTGGGCTGCGGTCCATGTGTGAATGGTGCTATATAGATAGTTGTTATTATTTATTATATTATAAAAAATTGTATGCATTGAAATGTCTGTAAGTCTCGACAACACTGAAAATGAGGGTGACCTCAATTGTACTTTTGGAAAATAAATAAAGGTTTGAATGAATAATGTCTACATGTGTGTCTCAGAGGGATATTAATGTCTATATCTATGTGGTCTCAGAGAGAGATATTAATGTCTACATGTATGTGTGTGTCTCAGAGGGAGATATTAATGTCTATATCTGTGTGTCTCAGAGAGAGATATTAATGTCTACATGAACTGTATGTGTGTCTCATGACACATCAATATCTCCCTCTGAGACACATACATGTCATTAATATCTCCCTCTGAGACACACATACATGACATTAATATCTCCCTCTGAGACACACATACATGTAGACATTAATATCTCTCTCTGAGACACATGTATGTGTCTCAGAGATACAGTGTTGTGGAGTAGTTGACTACACAAATTACTAGTTGAACCCCATTTTGCGGTAGTTGGGTGGCAGTTTAACTGGTACATGAAATGTATGTAGCTAGGTAAGTATGTACTTTACTACTATCTACTATGTACTATATATACTGTATACTACTATATACTACTACCTAGGGATGGGTACCGAATTCGGTATTTTTGAGGTACCGAACCGAAACACGTCGGTACTATCGAGTATCGAATCAAGTGAGAAACCCAAAAAATAAAAAAAAAATAAAGAAAATTTAACTTTTTTTTTTCATGTCAACGTTCACACGCACAATATATGCTTACCTAGGATTTGACTTGATTCAACAACAAAGCAGTCGGAGCAATGACAAGCTGAAAACTGTCGAAATTGTAGTTATTTGAAGTTTGAATTTTTTTTTTACGACTGAGGTAGGTAAATAAAATGTCTTGAGACTAAAGTACCGAAAAAAGGTACCGTTGGGTACCGGTATCGATTCACAGGTACCGGTACCGGTATCGGTTCAAATGTGAAAGGTACCCATCCCTACTACTACCACTATGCTAATATGTTTATACAACTATGCACTCAGAGTGTAGCACTCAAGTTCAACACTGTTTAACAAACAATATCATTTACCCTTAGTTTGGTAAACTATACAGTTCTAGAATAGTTTCATTGTTAAGTAGCTGGTTGTTTAGTAAACTACAGTTTTAGAGTTTCCCTTCCAGTGTATCATATCAACAAAACAAATAAACAAACACACAATGCAGGAATTCTTAAGTAAAATCAACAATTTAATCAATAGTAGTTTTCCCTTTGTTTAAAAAAATAAATAGATACATAAATGAATAATCAAACAATCAACATTGATAAGGATAATGACCAGCAAGATCAAAGGCATAATAATAATAATAATAAAGTAGGAGCCGAGAGGAGACCAGCCTCTCAGTTCAGAGTAACAGCTAGCCACGGGTTAGCTAGCCACAAATTAGTTAGCCACAGGTTAGCTAGCCCACAGGGGGAGCATGTCTATGTTCCCCGGGTCCTATGTTCCCCGGGTTCTGTTCCCTGCTTTGATTGATTGATTGATTGAAAATTTTAGACCACCAGCCCTGATTCAAAACTCTAACCTTAACCAGTTCGAAAGAGGGCCTAAGCTTAACCAGTTCGAAACAAGGCGGACATTAATAATTAATAAAATAATACAAATTTATAACATTTTCAATCTATTAATCAATCAAGCGGGGAACATAGGACCCGGGGAACATAGGGATGATCCCCCCACAGGTTAGCTAGCCACAAGTTAGCAAGCCAAAGGTTAGTTAGCTCACAGGTTAGCTAGCCACAGGTTAGTTAGCCACAGGTTAGCTGGCACACAGGTTAGTTAACCAGAGGTTAGCTATCCCACAGGTTAGCTAACTCATAGATTAGCTAGCCCACAAGTTAGCTGGCCCACAGGTTAGCCAGCCACAGGTTAGCTTGACCACAGATTATCTGGCCCATAGGTTAACTAGCCCACAGGTTAGCTAGCCACAGGTTAGCAGTAATACCTTATATCAACCTATATTAGGGACAAAACTAGCAATATGATGCCACATCCTGAATGAGCCCTAAGGCCTTGTTCACACATTTGCTTCAAAAACGTTGCTGGTTGCACAGAACAGAACCTCACAGCTGTAGAAAACAACATTACAATTAGGCTACTGAAAACCAAAGTAAAACTGTTTTATTGTCTACAAGCCATGTGGCTATGTGCTTGCAGAGTGTACTGCACCACTGGTACAGTCATGTTTTGAGTCAACAGGGACCATGACGAGCTGCAGCAACGTGTTTCATATACACATGTGAACAATTTGCTTTATGTGTTTGTGCAGAGATGTGCCTATGTTAGGGGTGTAACGGTATGCAAAAACCACGGTTTGTTACCTACCTCGGTTTTGAATAATAATTTAGTATTAAAAAAAAGAAAAGAAACATACAG
The DNA here is from genome assembly GCF_963971535.1 of Notolepis coatsorum. NCBI lineage: Eukaryota > Metazoa > Chordata > Actinopteri > Aulopiformes > Paralepididae > Notolepis > Notolepis coatsorum. The sequence continues at coordinate 86,335,417 of NC_140174.1, read as the reverse complement.
CATGGCTGTGTTTGTCAACTTCTCGCGTGGGCCTGAATGTGCTGCATGACGGATAGAAGGCGCGCAATGTCACTTTCATTGAGCTGAAGAATGTGTCAGTAGTAACAACAACCATGGCGTGTGATTTGCACACTGAGAACCAACTTGTGGTTGTTGCATGTATGCAAGCTATGTAAACTACAGCTGGCCTACCTGTTTTTATGCTAATGCTATTTTGGGAGTTCTAGCGTAAAGAATGTAAGTATCCTACTTTTCAGTTTTTAGCACTTTATTGTAAATCATCAAACTTTTACATACTTGTAGATTTGAATAATGAATAGAGACAGACGCGTCATGCAGGTCCCGAATGGTTTGCTTACTATTTCCCGTTTCAACGGGAGGGTACAGTGTGTAGGTCTTCTAGCTCTGGCTTGTCGTGGTGTGTGTGGGCTGAACAAACAACACCCAGCCCTTTGTGCAAGTAATATTTTTGGAAGGGGGGACTTGGAGTTCCGTTAGTGGTTAAGGTAACGTTGCATTCGTTCGGTACACAGCAAAACGGTTCAGTACGAATATGTGTACCGTTACACCCCTAGTGTGTGTGTGTGTATGTGTGTGTGTGTATGTGTGTGCGCACATGTGTGTGCATCATTGTGTATCTCGGGTGTTAACAACATATCACTGACTGTCTCTTTAATAACTTACAACAGCTAAACAGTGGGGGGTGGGGGGGGGGGTCAATTCAGTCTCAACCCAATCACCTCAAAATTTCAACTTCAATTTATTTCATAAAGATACCTTCAGGAGAATAGAGCTGGTAGAGGGTGGCCTGGTGGTCGGAGAGACCATGTCGTAAACAGCAGGTCACAGGTTTGATCCCTGCTACAGCCCAATGTGTCCGTCCCTGTCAAGGTGTGGTTGAGCAAGGCAACAGGAAAAAGGAATTGACCCCCAAACCCTGCAGCAATCACACAGGGGAGTTTAAATCACATCTGATAATGTCTACTGTCTACTAATCGCTTTGGTTCAAACAAAAATAAATATCCTACTGTCTATCACTGATTATAGAAGAACATACTTTATCATACATTTTCAAGTATTGTTTGTTTATCGGTCAGAGATAGAGAGAGTGATGTTGTGTAGTGACATAGTGAGAACATTATAGACATACTGAGCCTGTATTTACACACAAACTGAGCACCCAACTTTTACCTCTAAACTGGAAGTAATGTGGACTATCCCTTTAATCCCAGAGATCCATCAGTTTGTTAAACACTGGGTGCATTTTTTAATCACTTAACGTCCTGCTCTATTTGAGTGCTCAGCAACTGCCATCTAGCACGGGATAAAAAAAACTTCTGCGTAGGATCCATTTCTTCTGTATACTGAGGCCAGTCAGAAAACGGCTCAGAGTGAGTGGAACTGAGTAACACGTTAAAGTCCCCATAAAATGACTAGCAGAATGCCTTTAGTGCATTTTTCTGCTACGAGCGAAGCTGAGTCGTTCAGATACTTAACGCAACCATTAAGTACACTACACATGTCTGGGGTCGCTGTGCTGTGAAGACGTCACCGGGAGGACAGATTTCCACCGGTTTCAAAGTGACAGCAATAATATTGTGAAAGGACTCACGTTTATTTTCTGTTGCAATGTTTGTAATGCAATAATTGACAGAAAATACATTTGGGTCCTAGCAACAGAGTTCCAGTGAAACCATCTATAACAGTATTAACTCCAGCATTCCATTAAACAAGGTTGATATTGTGATAACTGGTATAGGTAGGTGAGCTTTCTAGGTTGTTGTTATTGTAATAACTGGTATAGCTAGGTGAGCTTGCTAGGTTGTTTTTGTGATAAAATGGTATAGCTAGGAGATAGCTTGCTATGATCTTGTTATTGTGATAACTATAGCTAAGTGAGCTTACTAGGTTGTTTTTGTGATAAACTGGTATAGAGGAGATACTGTAGCTTGCTAGGTTGTTGTTATTGTGATAACTGGTATAGCTAGGTGATAGCTTTCTATGTTGTTATTGTGATAACTCATATAGCTAGGTGATAGCTTGCTAGGTTGTTATTGTGATAACTCATATTATATCTAGGTGATAGGTTGCTGTTATTGTGATAATTGGTGTATAGCTAGGTGATAAGATTGCACGGTTGATGTTCTCCAAGACGATACAAACCAAGAAACTAGGTAAGGATTTACAGCAGACCCCACAGTGCAGTGTATATGGAATGAACGTGGATGTGTCTCTGAGGTCAAACTGGGGGAATCCAGATAATGTGATCTGACACCAGATAACATCTGGCCTGACACCAGATAACACATGGTCTGAAACCAGCTCAGGTGGTCTGACACCAGATCACATGTGGTTTGAACCCATATTGAACCCATGAACCCAACACAGGGTCATCAGGTCTGACCCAAGAGTTAAACATCAACTCCTACACATACATGTTCTGAGTCGTAAAGGGGAATGACACCCATTCTAAGAATCCACAATATACTGTACTCAGTCAGTATTTGAGACCATTCTCCACCACACACACAGCTAGAAACAATAGAGAGGACCCTCTAATTGTTGATGTCACCCAGATGTAACTTTGTGGAGCCATACAATGTTTGTGTGAGCTCTTATACCAAATTAGTCTTAAATTCTGGTTCAGAGCTGTAAGCAATACTATAATATAAACCTAATTTGGGTGGGAGAACTCAACATGTTATGGTTCTCACGGTCATCACTTATCTGAGGCTTATCTTTCTCTGATTTTCAGCTTTAGGAGAGTGAAGAATCTTCACAAATATTGACTGAACTGTCTTGGGGCACAGCAGTAATATACTGTGCATTCGTAGAATATGTGGCATTCTCCATTAAACATTACTTCAATCCAGACACCCATGGTGCAATACAGTATAGTACAACCCAGAATCAATCCATAACAGAACATTATAATACAGTTCAGTTCAGCAAACAGGCCCAGTGTCAAGTAGAGCCTCCTAGTAGGACCAGTTAGAGAGTAGAACCTCCCAGTGGAACCAGTAGAAAGTAGAACCTCCCTGACCAGAAGCCACATGGGAGTTTCAGTGTGTCCGTCTGGGACTGGTGGACAATCAAAGTAAGGATTATTGAGATTAATAACACTGAATCAGATTAATTTAAAGTCAAATCGACTTAGTCCGTAATTTACATTATTGTCTCCCATCGAGCGCTAATATTTATACACATTCTACAGCCTACATAATACTGTATAACTACAACTAGCTGGTTAGCCCTGTTAGCATTCCTCATTGAAACAAAAAGGCTGCACACTAGCGACAGGCTGGTCTGTTAGCTTGCTGCTAACCATAGGCCTGCCCAGTTGTTTCAACGAGGAGTTGTAACAACATTAATAAGCAGTTTTTCTTCAGCAAACTGAAGTATTAATATAGAAACTTTTAGTATATAACTTTTAGTAATATAGAAAGTGCAGGAGAAAAACAGACTGAAATTGGAAATTATTTGTCTTGTCTGGGCTTGTCTAATACAGACATGAGCGTTCTCACATTCATCTGAATGACAAAATAAAATCTAAATTAAACATTAATTTCCCTCTAGAATACAGCATCATTCCCCTCCTATCTGGTCAAGATATGACAATTATCTTAGTGTTAAATAGTTATTACAATCTACCGTATGTAGCCGCTAGCAATGACTATGGCTAATACAGTTATATGCTACAGGCTATACTATGCAGAGATGGCTATTAGCAAACCAGGCCAAAACACTAAACTAAACTGTCAAGTATTGGAAATAGTTGAGTAGTTATCAAACATACATGTAGAATATTTGAAAAATAACATGAGGAGAACTCAACATTCAACTATTTTCTATTGTAAAGTTCAAGTATCAGTGAGTCTGGATAGATTCATGTTCCTCAAGTACTGTAGGTTGAATATTCGAGTAGTGTTCATTAAAAGCTTGTCATTTTGCCAGGTCTGTGTAGTGATATGAGTGGTTGTGTAGTCTGTTATGTAGGTTAGGTTAGTAACCTTCTGTCTACTAACTAAAAGCTGTCTACTCCTTGGTGATGCTTGTAACTACCCCATTTTCTCATTGTAATATTAGGAGAATTGGAATATTAATATGTATTTTAACAGAATAAACAGTAGCTCTTTTTTGCTGAGAATGTACAGTGCTATGTGAGGTGTGACTGCTACAGTAGCTAGCTACTTCCTGTATAACGGAATGGTTATGAGTTGAGGTTATGCTTAGCATCGATGCTAGGATTCAGTTAGCTTTTACATGCTGCTGTTTATTTACACAGTGGTCAAATATAAATTTTGTGGACAGAGGTGGAGGAATTATTTTAATCCTTAACACAAGTACAAGTAGAAATAGCCTTTTAAAACAGTATTCTGCTTGATTAAAAGTATTTAATACTTCCAAGTCCTGGTTTTGGACTGTGTGGAGGTCTACTGACCAGATAGTCTTGCATGTTTCTCTGTATGAAATTCTAAATGAAACTCAATCAATTAATCAATGTGTGCGTGTGTGTGTGTGTGTGTGTGTGTGTGCGCGTGCATGTGTGTGTGTGTGCGCGTGTGTGTGTGTGTGTGTGTGTGTGTGTATATGTGTGTGTGTGTGTGTGTGTGTGTGTGTGTGTGTGTGTGTGTGTGTGTGTGTGTGTGTGTGTGTGTGTGTGTGTGTGTGTGTGTGTGTGTGTGTGTAAGTAACTGCAGTAAATGACCCAAGGGTCATAACAGGGCTGCTCAAACGGTTTAATCCAGCTAGAATCCAGGGCATGAAAATACCCTTCTAATTAGCCAGCTACTATGGTTAGTGTGGTGTATTGTATGGTTAGTGTGGTGTTTGTATGGTTACTGTGGTGTATTGTATGGTTAGTGTGGTGTATTGTTTGGTTATGATGGTTATTGTATGGTTAGTGGTGTATTGTATGGTTAGTGTGGTGTATTGTATGGCTACTATGGTTATTGTATGGTTCCTATGGAGTGTTAGTGTGGTGTATTGTAGTGTGGTGTATTGTTTGGTTAGTGTGGTGTATTGTATGGCTACTATGATTTTTGTATGGTTACTATGGTGTGTTAGTGTGGTGTATTGTATGGCTACTATGATTTTTGTATGGTTACTATGGTCTGTTAGTGTGGTGTATTGTATGGCTAGCTACTATAGTTATTGTATGGTTACTATGGTGTGTTAGTGTGGTGTATTGTATGGCCACTATGGTTATTGTATGGTTACTAGGGTGTGTTAGTGTGGTGTATTGTATGACCACTATGGCTAATACTAGTGTATTCACCCAGGCCAAGTTAGGCTTTAGAATAGAAAGGAAGACACAGCCCTGACAGACTGGTCAGACACAGCCCTGACAGACTGATCCAAACACAGCCCTGACAGACTGATCCAAACACAGCCCTGACAGACTGATCCAAACACAGGCCTGACAGACTGATCCAAACACAGGCCTGACAGACTGATCCAAACACAGGCCTGACAGACTGAATAAACACAGGGGCGACAGTGGCTCAGGAGGTAGAGCAGTCGTCTGGTAATCCGGAGGTTCCCAGTTCGATTCCCGCTCCACCGGAGCAGTGTGTCGAAGTGTCCTTGAGCAAGACACTTAACCCCTAATTGCTCCCGATGAGCAGGTCGGCACCTTGCATGGTTGCCTCTGCCGTCGGTGTGTGTGAATGTGTGAGTGAATGGGTAAAATGTGAGGAACAAATTGTAAAGTGCTTTGGATAAAAGCGCTATATAAATGCAGCCATTTACCATTTTACCATTTACACAGCGTTGACAGACTGGCCAGACACAGCCCTGATAGACCGATCCAGACACAGCCCTGATAGACTGGTCAAACACAGCCAGGACTGACCAGGATTTGACTGGTGGCTACAACCATAAAAGAACAGTGTAGGAGCAAAGGTCAACAATTCCTCCCAGTTGATTGTATCAGCGGTATTAAGCAGTCAAGCTCAAGTACTTTGTTAAGAGAAAATGTGAAATGTTCCAAAGTTTACATTTCAGCATTCACTATTTCACTATTTCACTATTTACACTATTTAACACAGCATTTAAATAATTAATTCAATCATGAAATCTAACACTACAGAATGACTTTACACCAGTGCCATTAGGAGGAAATGTACTCTGGTATTGTGTTAAGTCCTGCCTTGACCCAGGGTTAGGTTTGGTCGAGTCCTGCCTGGTCCCAGGGTTAGTGTCGAGTCCTGCCTTGTAGAGTCGAGTCCTGCCTTGACCCAGGGTTAGGGTTGAGTCCTGCCTTGCCCCAGGGTTAGGGTTGAGTCCTGCCTTGCCCCAGGGTTAGGGTCGAGTCCTGCCTTGTCCCAGGGTTAGGGTTGAGTCCTGCCTTATTCCCTGGGAAGAAAGCAGCCAGGAGCTTCATAGCAAGAGTTGTCCAGTCAAAGCACTACAAGTTGAAGTCGGTCATTTCTGGTGAATAATTGACATTTTAATCTCCCAACATCTTCCCTGGTCAGAATCTGAGAACACTAGTTAATCTAGTTAATGCTATGTTGACCCAATAATATATATATATACAGTCCTTGTGCTGAGAGAGAGCACTGTGGCAGCTTCTTGGTAACTCTGGGTGCGACTAGTCAGGCCTCGGTTAGCAGAACTGCAAAACCTCTTGTTTTTCTGTGATCAACAGATCATGCCAAGTGTTGTGGAATCCAAGCGTCTGTCCCAAAAGTGCAAATCCAGCACCCGAAAGAAAGAAAGAAAGAAAGAAAGAAAGAAAGAAAGAAAGAAAGAAAGAAAGAAAGAAAGAAAGAAAGAAAGAAAGAAAGAAAGAAAGAAAGAAAGAAAGAAAGAAAGGGGATTCTCCCTTATTGAATCTAATACCTGTTCAGCCGTCTGACGAAGAAAAAAAAAGAAAGTTCTACAATCAACAACTGAATACAATCAGAGGGGAGCCAAGCGAACAAAGCAGCCGTTTAAAGTTAGAAACTCAAATATGTACAAAGTCTTATTGTTCTGACACAACGGTTGTGCTTCAAACCAAGAGGAGGGAAAGGTGGCTACTGGTGTCGCGGGGTGGGGGGTTGACATCAAACTCCCCATCAAGGACAGTCTTTTTACGTCTCTCCTGGTAACCATGGTAACCGCTGGCTTGACTAAAATACAGGACACACAACATGGAGGAAGAGAAAGCAACCTAATTGAGGTTCTTATGGAATATTATGGAAAAGAAAGGTAGGAGAGCGGAAGGTGAATGGAGGTGACACAGACTCATCAAGCGGTCTGATGATGCTCTGACCCCGTGACCTTTCACCCCTCAGGCCACAGCGGGGGAGGTGCTCCAGAAACACCATCTGCGACGTGATAGGTGCTTGTTCATGACGATATCCTCCTTCTCTCTCTCCTTCCTCGCCCTCTGGTAGTGATCCTCCTCCTTCAGGTACCAGACAGGAGGCCAGCGGTGTTTCTCAAAGTACTCCTGGTTCTCTGGAGACACACACACACACACACACACACACACACACACACACACACACACACACACACACACACACACACACACACACACACACACACACACACACACACACACACACACACACACACACACACACACACACACACATACACACACATACACACACACACACACAGAAAGATACACACAGAGATACACACACATAAACACACACACACAATGTCTATTGTTAATGTCACTTTTACATAACTGACAGTTTGTAAAAGAATGATTGACACATTGCTCCACCAATCCAAGTGTCTTTAGTCACTACTTCCTCTGACATCATCACTATGAGCACAGAAAGACTCAGAAGAAGCTTCTATCCCCAGGCCATCAGGCTGCTAAACGAACAATGAACACTACACAACAACCACCAAACGCACATAGCACACACATCCACACGCACACACTCACTTTAAACAAACACACTGTAGCACCCACTCCACACACTTTATAGCACACAGCCACTTTAAACAAACACACTGTAGCACCCACTCCCCACACTTTATATTTATTGATGAAGGATTGCACTACAACTCGTACACCTTACTGTAAATTGTACCTAAATTGTACCTCATCCCATTTCTGCTTTGCACTATATAGTACTGTACATTAGTACACTGCATAGTATTGTATATTATATGGTAACTCAGAACATTGTACATATGTCTATACCGAACACTGTGACCTCATTTTCTTCTTCTAAATTACATGCTATACTATGTTATTTGATACTAGCTTGTCTAGCACAGTCTCTGGAGCGTAACAGTAAGAAGCATTTTGTATGAAAGTATTCTGTACTTCTGTATGACAACTATTAAAGAAACTTGAAACTTGAACTTGAAACTATGACACTGGAGAAGACCTTCTACTGACAGGAAGCAGCGTGGGATGGAACGGTTACAGGATGTGTCTCGTTTCAGGGTTGGTGTCCTTCAAAGGTTGCATTTGAAGACCGTATGCATCACAGTGGCGCAACCAAGGCTGTAATTTTTCCAGGGTTCCTTTTCACATGCAGCCTTCTTTTCCTGAGTTTGGAGGATCCAACAGATCGATCTTTCGGGACAGCCAAGTACCCTAGAATGCATTTCACATCAACAAGCAGCGATGGCAGAAGGCTGAAAGACACAGCAGTAATGTAGAATCTAGGACCATTACTATGTCTATTTCAGGTGAGAAAATCCAAATAACGCCTGTTTGGAAATTTGCTCCAACATTTTTGTAGATTGAGCGGCTGTGACAGGACTGGGGTTGACATCAAGTTTAACCTGGAATCCCCGTTCAATGTGAGGTTCAACTATTATACTATTACTATTATACTATACTATTATATTATATACTAGGGATGTTCGATATTGGCTATTTTACCGATATCCGATATACCGATATTGTCCAACTCTTAATTTCCGATACCGATATCAACCGATACCGATATATGCTGTTTTTTTTTTAAACCGATACCGATCATTTCCGATATTACATTTTAATGCCAATATCGGCCAATACTATCGGACATCCCTACTACAGTATATACCAATCACCCTGCTATATTCCTTTATCTGTAATTTCCATGCTTCCCAGTTAGTAGCTAGATTAATACATTTTGTGGAAGTGGCAATAATAAAATAATCTCTATAAAATGACTGCTTCATCGGTCTTCATCCGTCTGCCATTTTTTGCCTGTCTTGGTCCATATATGGGCATACTGTAAGTGTGTGTTGTGACGCGAGGGCTTCCCCAATCTGTGGCCATCTTGGCACCAAGAGGATTCCTTCTTTTTAACTGGGCATGCGTCAACCCTCCGTAGTCTCATTTAACAACCCTAGTGTCCTCCGTAAACCAGACCGTCTCATTTAACAACCCTAGTGTCCTCCATAGACCAGACCGTCTGATTTAACAACTCCAGTGACCTCCGTAAAACAGACCGTCTCATTTAACAACCACAGTGACCTCCGTACTTTCCGGACTTTCTGAGTGAAAGACCCCAGGCGGTCAGGGTGGGGGGTCAGACCTCCAACACCATCACCCTGAGCATCGGGTCCCCCCAGGGCTGTGTTCTAAGCCCCCTGCTGTACTCACTCTACACACACGATTGTGTGGCCAAGTTCAGCTCCAACTCCATAGTGAAGTTCGCAGACGACACGGTGGCGGTGGGGCTGATCTCGGACAACGACGAGAAGGCCTACCGAGAGGAGGTTGAGGTACTGGAACGTTGGTGCCAGGACAACAGCCTGCTCCTGAACATTGGTAAAACCAAGGAGCTGATCGTGGATTATAGGAGAGGACAGCAGGAGACACACACACCACTGATGATTAACGGGGCTACCGTGGACAGGGTGAGCAGCTTCAAGTACCTGGGGGTCCACATCTCAGAGGATCTGACATGGTCAACACGCATAGACACAGTAGTAAAGAAAGCGAATCAGCGCCTCTACCACCTGAGACAGTTCAGAGTATCGGGGAAGATACTCCAGTCCTTCTACTCAGGAGCTGTAGTGAGCATCTTGACCGGAAACATCACTGCCTGGTATGGGAACAGCACGGCACAGGACAAGAAGGCCCTACAGAGAGTGGTGCGCTCAGCCGAGCGTACCACGGGTATTGCGCTACCTCCCCTGCAGGCTCTATACAACAAGAGGTGCAAATCCAGAGCCTGCAGGATAATGAAAGACCCCCACCACCCCAATAACAGCCTGTTCCAGCTGCTGAGGTCAGGCAGACGCCTGCGAACCCCAGCTACTAGGACGGAGAGGCTTAGGCTAAGCTTCTTCCCCCAGGCCATCAGAGCCTTGAACAATGAACATTGAGAGACACAGAAACTGAACTATCCACACACAAGCACACACAAGCACATACACGACACGCACGCTGAGCACGCTCACACACTAGCAGCCACTTTAACACTCATGCCGCACACACGCACACTTATGGCCAGAGGAAAGGCCACTTTAAACTAGTATAACAACAGGAACAGTGTATTGCACTACTAAAGCTACCTAGCATGTCCTATATGCTCTGTAAATACTATGTACAGATACCGAGATGGCACACCATGTTACCTGTTTATTGCACTGTTGTTTTTATTGGATTCTATTATATGTTGTACCACTGTATTTTTATTGGATTCTATTATATATTGTACCACTGTATTGCACATCGTCGCGGGCAAGACCAGCCGCATTTCATTGTATACCTGTATGCCGTGACAATTAAAACTCTTGACTTGACTTGTAAACCAGACCGTCTCATTTAACAACTCCAGTGACCTCCGTAGACCAAACCGTCTCATTTAACAACCCCAGTGACCTCCGTAAACCAGACCGTCTCATTTAACAACTCCAGTGACCTCCGTAAACCAGACCGTCTCATTTAACAACCCCAGTCTCCTCCCCAGTCGTCTTTGTTGACCGCGTCCTTCGAAGAAGACAGCCCCTGAATTGAGACACAGATATAGTGTCTCATGTTTAACCCATAGTGTCTCATGTTATAACCCAGTGTCACATGTTACAACCCATAGTGTCTTGTGTTTTAACCTACAGTGTTATAACTAAGGCTGTCAAAGTTAACGCGGTATTAACGCATTATCGCCCGATTCTATTAACGCCACTATTTTTTTTAACTCACGATTAACTTTTAAGATTTTTTTTTTTTTTTTTTTTACTAGACTTCACTCAGGTGTATTATTGATGCTCTCATTGATACTATGTTTGTTTCTGAAGTGTGTGTGTGTGTGTGTGTGTGTGTGTGTGTGTGTGTGTGTGTGTGTGTGTGTGTGTGTGTGTGTGTGTGTGTGTGTGTGTGTGTGTGTGTGTGTGTGTGTGAGAGATATAGAGAGAGAGGGGGGTGAGAGAGATGAGGAAGGGGCAAGAGAGAAAGAGAGCTGGGAGTGTGTGTGTGAAAGAGAGGGGGGGTGTGTGATTACTCAGCCCTTGTGTGGGTGAATGTAACAAGTTCCTAACATTTTCTTTCCCCTATTATTTCATGGACACTTTATTCATTGTTTTAAATTATTATTTTCTTTTAAGTTATTTTGTGCATCACTCTGTTTTGAATTTGATGCAAATTTGGGCGGCTAAGTGGCGCAGTGGGCAAGGCGCTCGCCACTAATGCAGGAGATGCTGGGTTCGAGCCCAGCTCTCGGCGTTGCTACCAGCTTGGCTGGTCGTTCATACTAATACAATTGGCAGTATTAGGGGGTGGGAAGCTGGTGGGTGGATCGGACGTTGTGGACAGCGACTCCTACAGGTCGGTTGGTGCGCCTGCGCAGCAGAATCAGGAAGCAACGAGGGCGGCGTGTCCCTCCCACGCAGACCCTCGCCGCTGAGAGATCGCGCTGTTCAGGTGAAAAGATGCGACAGCTGCCTCCTCGTGTACCGGAGGGGACACGTGATGCAAGGCTTGGTCCACATTGCAGCCGGCCTGTGGGAGGCATGGCCTAACAGCGTTCGAGACAGGGGAGGGTAGAATTGAACAATACGAAATTGGGATGGGAGAAAAATAGAAAAAATGGGAGAAAAAGTAGATTAAAAAAAAAGAATTTGATGCAAATTTGCAATGCATGAGGGTCATCCTTTTGTGTTAAATGGCTGCATAAAGCAAGCATTTGTTGACTCTCATGTTGATAAGAGTATTAAAACTTGGAACTTGAAAAAGATCTGTTTAAGGTAGATAAAAAATAGAAAAGCGATTAATTTGCGATTAATCGCTAGTTAACTATGGACAATCATGCAATTACTCGCGATAAAATTATTATATATTTCCCCCCCCCCTCCTTTTTCCTCTGTTTTTCTCCCATCCCAATGTTAGTCGTTATGCCAATTCCCAATCCCCTTCCTGGTTGCTGCGCACTTACCCCCCACAGTCGGTCTGAGAGAGTGGAGGCTATCACGTGCTTCCTCCGACACACGTGTAGCCAATCAACCGCTTCTTTTCACCTGGCAGCGCGAACTCTCACTGAGAGGGTGTAACGTGTGGAAGGATCACACTACCCCCCTTAGATCCTATCCTCGCTGAGCAGGCGCCCCGACCGAACTGTAGGAGTCGCTGTTTACAACGACCAGGACCCACCCATCAGCTTTCCCACACCTAACACTGCCAATTGTGTTAGTATGAACGACCAGCCAAGCTGATAGCAATGTGGAGAGCTGGGCTCGAACCCAGCGTCTCCTGCATTGGTGGCGAGCGCCTTGCCCACTACACCACCTAGCCGCCACGATTAAATATTTTCATCGATTGACAGCACTAGTTATAACCCATAGTGTCTCATGTTATAACCCATAGTGTCTCGTGTTTTAACCCATAGTGTCTCATGTTATAACCCATAGTGTCTCATGTTATAACCCATAGTGTCTCATGTTATAACCCATAGTGTCTCGTGTTTGAACCCATAGTGTCTCATGTTATAACCCATAGTGTCTCATGTTATAACCCATATTGTCTTGTGTTATAACCCATAGTGTCTCGTGTTATAACCCATATTGTCTTGTGTTATAACCCATAGTGTCTCATGTTTTAACCCATAGTGTCTTGTGTTTTAACCCATAGTGTCTCATGTTTTAACCCATAGTGTCTTGTGTTTTAACCCACAGTGTCTCATGTTTTAACCCATATTGTCTTGTGTTATAACCCATAGTGTCACATGTTATAACCCATAGTGTCTTGTGTTTTAACCTACAGTGTCTCATGTTTAAACTTTTAACCCATAGTGTCTCATGTTATAACCCAAAGAGTTTCAGTAGCTGTCTCACCAGCAGACTTGGACTTGACCTCTTTGCGGTAGTTGGCACACACACTGTTGTAGTGAGTACAGATGTGATGGAGACACCAGGCCGCCAGCTGGCTGGCGTTGTGGAACTGAAGAGAGGAACAATAATCGAAAAAAAAACATCTTAAGATATTGGCTACTGAGTGTATTCTTTGATTGAGAGGAATGACCCTTTAAAAAGGCACTTTGTCATTCTGTTGTGAGGAGGATTATTACATGTCCTCCTCATAACAGATAGGTGTAGTCCCAAGTGGTTGTGCTTATGTTCCTGGTTCTGATGTTCTAGAGCCAGTGGTGGTCGTGGCGACTCCGACTGACCTGCGCTAGCTCCAGGAAGGTCAGAACCTCCCCATCGATGTCCTGACCGGCTTTACAGGCTCTCGTCAAATCACTGACTGCATACTGCTCTGAGAGAGAGAGAGACAGGGAGAGAGAGAGAGAGAGAAGCAGAAACAGAGCGAAGGAGAAGCAGAAACAGAGAGAGAGAGGGAGAGAGAGAGGGAAACAGACAGAGGCAGAAACAGAGAGAGAATCAGAGAGAGACAGAAACAGAAAGAAAGAGACAAAAGCAGAGAGAGAGAAAAAGATATAGATACAGAAACAGAGAGAGAGAGAGAGGGACAGAAACAGAGAGAGAGATATGACATTGGCTTCTTTCATTTATAAATCAAGTTTATCATAACCTGACAATGTTATACACACATACACACATACACACAGTGATGTACCTGAACGCGTTCAATGAACAATCGTTCATGAACTCTTTCATATTTTGGACGAAGGTGAACTGAACGTACTGTATTTCCGCTAGAATGCTAGATGAACGGAATTGTGAACGCGTTCATTCTCGGTGCTCTATCACAGTATAACTTCGTTGTGCCAGATTTGGGACGGGCACACGGGTGCGCGTTGCGCTCGGAGAGCGAGACTCGTTACGCGTGACGCGGGCCGCCCCTTCAAGGCAATGGTAGGGGAAACACTGATAAATAATCACAGTGTGATGGAAATGCCAGTATTCTGATTGCTGTCTGTGGTTCTATATGGGTTGTGGCAATCATTTTTACAAATAATAGCTTGCAGCAACGTATTGAAAAAAGAACTATAAACTATAAACTAGTTCATTTTTGAATTATGAACTATGAACTGAACTAGTTCATTTAAAAATGTGTGAACTGAACTAGTTCATGTAGAAAGTGAACTTTCCCAACACTGCATACACACACACACACACACACACACACACACACACACACACACACACACACACACACACACACACACACACACACACACACACACACACACACACACACACACACACACACACACACACACACACACACAAGCACACACTCAGGGTGGTACCAGTGAGAGCGGTGAGGCGAGGCAGACAAAGCCTGTTTGCCAGGGCAGTGAGCTCCATGGGGTCCAGATCGGTGCTGGGAGAGAGAGTGTTGGTGTAGAGATATTCCAGGACCGCCTGCATGCACACACTGGTGGTGTTAGGAAACTCCACCTAGACACACACACAGAACAACACACAGACACACACACACACACACACACACACACACACACACACACACACACACACACACACACACACACACACACACACACACACACACACACACACACACACACAGTAATTACAGCATTTCTAAATATATTATATAAGTATTTTGTTAATGTCTTAATTAACCCTTTCACTACCACACTAACAAAGGGTTAACCAAGTTCAAGTTTCAAGTTTCTTTAATAGTTGTCATACAGAAGTACAGAATACTTTTATACAAAATGCTTCTTACTGTTACGCTCCAGAGACTGTGCTAGACAAGATAAGTATCAAATAACATAGTATATCATGTAAATTAGAAGTAGAAATGAGGTCACAGTGTTCAGTATAGACATATGTACAATGTTCGATGCAGAATAGACGTAACTGAGTTACCATATAATATACAATATAATATGCAGTGTACTAATATACAATACTATATAGTGCAAAGCAGAAATGGGATGAGGTACAATTTAGGTACAATTTACAGTAAGGTGTACGAGTTGTAGTGCAAAACCTTTATCAATAAATATAAAGTGTGGGGAGTGGGTGCTACAGTGTGTTTGTTTAAAGTGAGTGTGTGCGTGTGGATGTGTGTGCTATGTGCGTTTGATGGTTGTTGTGTAGTGTTCATTGTTCGTTGAGCAGCCTGATGGCCTGGGGATGAACCCGTTCACTGCCGCATGACAAAGGGTTAACCCTTTCACAACCATATGTAGTGTGGTAGTGAAAGGGTTAACCTTCTGTAGTGTGGTTGTGAAAGGGTTAAATAACCACAGCGGTCTGGTCATGAAGTTTAAATCCATCTCTTGGTCACGCTGATAAAAAAACAGAGCCTCTCTCCTAAACCTAATCATAACCATAAGCCTAAGGAGAAGAGATGAATTCATGAATGTAAGCAAGACCCTACTAAAGAGATTAGAGAATGGATCAGAATCTTGAAATTTAAATGTAATTGCTGTAAAGAACTTTGCTCTTATGTCATCATATTATGTGCTACATTTTAGTAGGAAGCCAGGAACTGTTGTTCTGTCTTCACCTCTCTATATAGGCAGCCAGGTCTGCCTGCGTCGGCCAGTCTCTATGTCCATTGTCCAGGCTGTGACTGATCACTGACAGATGTACATAGTTAATGTCTTTCTCGGTTTCTGATCAGTCACGGTGGTCAGATAGTCTGCCATCGTGTAGCAACTGTCTGTTTAGACACATATTATGCACAATAGCATTGAAGTTTGCTTTGCTTTGTGGTAGAGAAAACTCTCTCTCCCTCTCTCTTTCTCTCTCTGTCCTTCCTCCTTTCTCTGTCTCTCTCTCTCTCTTTCTCTGTCCTTCCTCCTTTCTATGGGTGGCTATCCACCCAACTCTAACCTCTCTATGGCATTACAAACAAACAAACACACACACAAACAAACAAACAAACAAACAAACAAACAAACAAACAAACAAACAAACAAACAAACAAACAAACAAACACACACACACATATACACAGTACAGTCTGCTTTGCCCTTGACAACATACTTATTGATAGCAGGTCAGTAACCCTTTCTGACTGGCCTGTGTGTGTGTGTGTGTGTGTGTGTGTGACTGTGTGTGTGTGTGTGTGTGTGTGTGTGTGTGTGTGTGTGTGTGTGTGTGCGCGTGCATGCGTGTGTGTAGGTGTGTGTGTGTGTGTGTGTGTGTGTGTGTGTGTGTGTGTGTGTGTGTGTGTGTGTGTACCAGTAGTCTATACCTCCATCTGGTCCATATCTAGGACAGAGAGTCCAGTAGCTAAAATAAACTGGCCCAGTTTGTGGTCCGAGCCATGCGGATCTAAGTCTGGGGCTAACCTACTATAATCACATTACTTTCCTCTGTGATGAAGTACTGTAAGGCATCACTGTGCTGATGTTAGTAATCAGTGATCACACATACTGTATCATGTTTTGGTGAGACAGTACCCCCTAATAAGCAAAGCAAATATTTGAATAGATATCGCCTTAACCAGGAAAAGTCTCATTGAAGTTAAAAATCTATTTTACAAGAGCGTCCTGGCCATGAGAGGCAGCAGCACAATGAAGACATAAAAACACGTAACGATTTACAATAGAAATAAAATACTACAGAATCACAAAATATCTAAAATCCATCAATATTAGATAAACATCAGGGTTCATACAGGGTCAACATCAATCAAAACATCTGCAGCCTCCAGGCACGTCAAGAATAATTTAAATAGTATTATAAATAAAAATAAATATTTGACTGTCTGAGGTGCATGGTTTTCTGTTATGTTGCGTGACACGTCGCCCTCCCTCTTGGAATGACGGGTCCATTAGCCAATCGCAATCTATAATACATTTTGATAAATCCCCAACTATTCTAAGGCATAATCATATAGTATGCAGTTTGTTGTACGATTCCGTGTTACATTCTCTGAATATTGGTTGCTAATGCTATAGGTTGGCCGGTTACTTTACACTGTAGTTGGTGTTCTAACATATTGATACATGTGCCCTTTTTAAAATCTTAGCACCTACCCCTCTAAATGTCTCTGCATGGCCCTGCCTCCAAGTCATTACTGACCTTAAATGTAACCAATGAGACCAGCTCCCAAGGATTCAAATAATTTTGCAACTGATTCCAAGCAGAGGGAACAACATAGTTATTCCGACCTGGCAAATCTACAACAAGCCAACTTCTGAACCCGACTCAACACATCGAGGATGGGTTTCAGTAAGGACTGGTAACAGGAGTCGTCTTTTGTTGGATCTGTCTGCTGCATATGACACTGAACCATGGCCTCCTCCTAAAGAACATCTTGACAAAAGACCTGTGGCCCTTACAGACCTGAAATATAGCTGCTTCTTTGTTGTCTTGAATAACAAGCAAAGACACTTGCGGAGACAACAGAATGGCCTATATAACATCTACACAATTGGTACTACACACCAATGTACCACAGTTGTTTTGCTTCTCTAGTCTGATTGTTTTGGTCTGGTCTGGTTCTAAGGACACAGCAATGACACTATTGGTAAACTGTCAGTCATGTTTTTTTCCCTGACCTCGTTGTTGGCACTCTCCACGAAGGACCCGCCCAACAGAGCAGCCATCCAATCACAACTGGAGATCAGCAGCGGCTTGTGCGCATTGATCGTTCCATTGTCCAATCGGAACGTGACATCTGTGAGGGGAGGGAAACATCACAACACAATAAGATATTAAGAAAGAAAAAGACAAAACATCAAGGAAAATGTTTCATCTCAGCTCACTCTTCACTAGCATGACGTTTCTCCTCTCCTCTCATCTAATCTCTTCTTATCTCCTTTTCTCTTCTCTTCTCTTCTCTTCTCTTCTCTTCTCCTCTCATCTAATATCTTATCTCTTCTCATCTAATATCTTCTTGTCTCCTCTCCTCTTATCTCCTCTCATGGCATCTCCTCTCCTCTCATCTCCTTTCATCTCCTTTCATCTAATCTCATCTCCTCTCTTCTCCTCTCTTATCTCCTCTCATGGCATCTCCTCTCCTCTCATCTCCTTTCATCTAATCTCATCTCCTCTCTTCTCCTCTCCTGATTCTTTTGGCAGACTACAAAATGGTGCCTGGCCAATAGGCTGAATAGGCACATTGAGTCCATGGTGCACCAGGACCAGTCTTAGGTGTGCTTGGGCGTTCAATTCTTGTTTTTAATGAGGGACATGATGGACCTGTCGAGATTATGTAACACAGACCTTGGGGTAATCTAGCTTGATCAAGAGAAGGCATTTGACAGGGTGGACCATGGGTATTCATACAATGTTCTTGCTGGGTTTGGGGAGAGTTTTATATATATTGTAAACATTTGATATAATGGGGCCTCATGTTTAATAAAGGTGGGTGGGGGGCTGAGCAGGCCAGTCCAGGTGGGGAGGGGCATTGGCCAGGGCTGCCCATTGTCAGGTCAGCTCTACACATTGGCCATAAAGCCCCTTTTGGGTTTGTTGACCTTTTGGGTGTGTGCACCTGAGCTGGGGCTTGATAGGCCAATCTGCCTATGTGGATGACTTGACCATCTTTGTCAGGGATGGAGAGGGTGTCAAAGTCGTAGAGGATAGCCTTGGGGTGTATGCGAGAGCAGCTTCAGCAAGGGTAAACTGGAGTAAGAGCGAGGCACTTCAGTGCGGGACATGGAAGGGCCTGGCATTACCACAGTTACCAGGGGAGCTACAGTGGGGTGAAAACGTGGGGTCTTATATTGTTAGGGGTATATCTGTGGGGTGGGTCAGTAAAAACTGGGAGGGCGTAGCACAGACAATGGTGGCTAGGCTGTCTAGCTGGAAGTGGATGTTACCACAGGTATCCTACAGAGGGATGGTGTTCATCATAAACAACCTGGTGACTTCCTCCCTGTGGCATCGGCTAGCTGTGGTTTCCTGGCAGACATCCAGAGGAAACTGGTGGATTTCTTCTGGTCTGGACATCACTGGCTGAGGGCCGCAGTCCTCTATTTGCCGGTTCAGGAAGGAGGACATGGCCTTATTGACCTAGAGAGCAGGGTGACTGCTTTCAGACTCCAGGCAGCACAGAAACTGCAACACAGTACTGGTATTATGCTGGAGGGGGCCAGCATGTGCACTGCTGCAGAAGGCTGGTGGTTTAGGCCTGGACCGCCAGTTGTTCCTGATGGAGCTGGATGAACTGAATCTTAGATCTGGGATCTTAGAGTTCTACCTGTCGGTGCTGAAGGCTTGGCGTCTGCTGAGAAAAACATGAGTGGAGGGTGTAGCACCGGGACCATGGGTGTGGGAGGAGCCTCTCTTCCATAACTCTTTGTTTCCTCTGGAGTCAGTGCGTTCTTGTTCTCTGAGACAGTGGCTCATGAGAGGGGGCATCATAAAACGTTTCCATCTTGTGTCACCAGAGAGAGGGGATTGGAAGACCCCCCCAGGTGCTTTCTCTTCAGACTGGACTGACATCACCTCCTTTGTTGAGTGTCTGAAACTGTTACCCATGTTTTCCTACAATGCCAAAGAATCAACAATGTCTTGTGTTTCCTCAAGGGGTTGCGTGTCAAGCTGGGGGAGACTTTCTGTCATCCTTGGTCATATGGATTCAGTGCGTAATAAGGCTGTAAGTGTGCTACTGAATTTCATATATGGTCAGGCTAAGTTAGCCATTTGGCTGACCCGCAGGAATAAGATCAGGGGCGTTGGTCTATGGATTCAGTGGCAATGTCGAGGGGAATGATCTCTGCACGCCTTAGGTTGGAGTTCATGTATTTCTCTGTGTGTGTGTGTGTGTGTGTGTGTGTGTGTGTGTGTGTGTGCGTGCGTGCGTGCGTGCGTGCGTGCGTGCGTGCGTGCATCTCCTCTTTTCTTTAGTAACAACCTGTTGAGGTACCTGTGAATGTGTTTTTGGACAGACAGTCCTTGATGCGGTTGGCCTTGCGGACATGGAAAGCCTTGGTGATCTCCTGGTTCATAAAAGCCTCTTTGTTCATGATGTTCTCCACCATCATCCTCAGGTCAAAGACCTCCAGGATCTCAGCGATCTGGGCCACCTTCATCAGGTCTCTCTCTCTCTCATCCAACTCTCCAGTGTAAAGAAACCTAGTGAAAAAAATGGTGAATGGATTTTTTTTATCCATTATCCTTATCACTACATTAATTTATTATTATTATTATTACAATTTATGCCTCACATTCACCCATTCACTCACGCACACAGACGGCAGAGGCAGCCACGCAAGATGCCCGCCAACCCTATGAGGTCGCTACGCCTGTGGGCAGGTATAATTAGCACTACCGTTACATTTTCAAATCATAATATCATAGAGACACTGCTAACCCAGAACCGGAAGTTAGGAACCGGTTCCTATTAGAACCGGTTCTCGGTGCCCAACCCTACTGCTAACCCTAACCTACATATTACCAGATGACCGCTCTACCTGCTGAGACACTGTCTAACTCTAACCTTCAGATTACCAGACGACCACTCTACCTCCTGAGACATGGCTAATACTAACCTTCAGATTACCAGACAACTGCTCTACCTCTTGAGACACTGCTAATACTAACCTTCTGACTACCAGATGACTGCTCTACCTCCCCCCTCCCCAAACTGATAAAGGTATTTCATCAGGGATTTGTCTGAGATACCAAATCCCAGGATCTCTGTCTCTAGACAGGCAGTGAAAGCAGCTGTTACTGTACATCAGCCCAACATGAGGCCCGCGGGCCAAATCTGGTCATCTGCAACATAACTTTTGGTCCTGTAAAAAAGTTACATAGAATTTTCTATCTAGTCTATTTTGATGCATTTTAATTGATTTGATTTAAGTGTATTTAACATCATTGTCTAAAGAGAAATATGTGGTGGTAACCTAACGAGTATGCACACAAAACAGGACCAGAGCCTAGTGTGGATATCCTATTTCTAATTCTTACATTTCAAAATAATAAACGTTAAATAATCATGTTTTATGTCCCCCACCCATAGCAGGTTTCAGCTTTTGGCCATCCATGTCAAAATGAAACATCTCCAGGACCACCTCAGGTCCCCGGGTGCAACCAACCAACCTGAGCACTGCACTGAACGGCCCCAGTTGGATGGAATAGTCCATTTTGACTACGGTCATGGGGGCTGGTGTCCCCGTCACAGGGTTTGGTACGGTCTCCTTGTGAATGCTGTAGAAGGCTTTGCTCCAGGAGGCCAGAGAGAGCTTCGTACGACGATGTTTACCACTGAAACTCAGCATCCTCAATGTGCCATCACTCTGAGAGAGAGAGAGAGAGAGAGAGAGAGAGAGAGAGAGAGAGAGAGAGAGAGAGAGAGAGAGAGAGAGAGAGAGAGAGAGAGAGAGAGAGAGAGAGAGAGAGAGAGAGAGAGGGGAGGGGGAGACGGAGAGGGGGCAGATATATAGAGAGGGGGGAGACAGAGAGAGAAGAGGGGGGAGAGTGACAGGGGGAGGGGGTTAGAGAAAGAGAGAGAAGGAAAGAAAAATAGAGACAGAGAGAGAGGGAGAGAGAGAGAAGGAGAATGTTACGCCTCCTTCCCAGTGTGTCTTCTAATCTCACCTAATGCCTTGCTCAAAGGAACACAAGGCCCTATAGACATCATGTAGGATGTTCTGAGGGAACATGGAGACACTAGACATCATGTAGGATGTTCTGAGGGAACATGGAGACACTAGACATCATGTAGGATGTTCTGAGGGAACAATGAGACACTAGACATCATGTAGAATGTTCTGAGGGAACATGGAGACACTAGACATCATGTAGAATGTTCTGGGGGAACGTGAAGACTAGTTAATCCCCAAAGCTACTCCTTTCTCAGTGTCTCAACTTAGAGTCATCTGCCTTGCTCAACGGCACAATAGTAATTTGGACTACTGTAATGGGGTCCTGTATGGGGTTCCAAGCAAAATGTTCAAAACTCAGCTGCCAGGGTTCTCACCCGCACCAAACCCTAGCAGCTCATCACCCCCACCCATATCCACCTCCACTGGCTCCCCAATCAAATCCTGGATCACCTACAAAACCATCCTCATCACTTACAAGTCCCTCCATGCTCTGGCACCTCAGTACCTCACTGACCTCCTCCACCCCTACACTCAGTCACGGTCCCTGCGATCGTCGGACACTGGTCAGCTCTCCATTCCTCGAACCAGACTGACCTTTGGGGACAGAGCTTTCAGCGTGGCAGCTCCCACCCTCTGGAACTCCCTCCTTTGACCTCTAGCTTCTGATAATTAATGTTGTGTGTCTTTCTACCATGTTTGTCTCTTGTCTGTTATTGCCCTATGTAAAGCGACCTTGGGTTCCATGAAAGGGGCTATATATGTTATTATTATTATTATTATTATTATTATTATTATTATTATTATTAATAGCACAACGGTTGCGCTGTATCTTGCCTTTGATGATTTTCGTGACCATGGGAATATTGACAATACAAGTCAAAGTACAACTTCAACAACTTCAGCTCAAGGGCGGCTAGGTGGTGCAGTGGGCAAGGCGCTCGCCACCAACGCAGGAGATGCTGGGTTCGAGCCCAGCTCTCGGCATTGCTACCAGCTTGGCTGGTCGTTCATACTAATACAATTGGCAGTATTAGGGGGTGGGAAGCTGGTGGGTAGGGATCGGACGTTGTGGACAGCGACTCCTACAGGTCGGTTGGTGCGCCTGCGCAGTAGAATCAGGAAGCGACGAGGGCGGCGTGTCCCTCCCACGCAGACCCTCGCCGCTGAGAGATCGCGCTGTGCAGGTGAAAAGATGCGACGGCTGCCTCCTCGAGTACCGGAGGGGACACGTGATGCAAGGCTTCATCCACATTGCAGCCGGCTTGGGGGAGGCATGGCCTAACAGC
>NC_140174.1:86289783-86307283 GCF_963971535.1 Notolepis coatsorum | reverse complement strand
TATTATTATTATTATTATTATTATTATTATTATTATTATTATTATTATTATTATTATTATTATTATTATTATTATTATTATTATTATTATTATTATTATTATTATTATTATTATTATTATTATTATTATTATTATTATTATTATTATTATTATTATTATTATTATTATTATTATTATTATTATTATTATTATTATTATTATTATTATTATTATTATTATTATTATTATTATTATTATTATTATTATTATTATTAGCATGTTATGTTATTATTATGTTATATTTAGGGCTGTCAGTTTATTGCGTTAATTAGATTAATTAATTACACAGCAAATTATCGCGTTATGAAACTAAAAATTAATTACCAATCTTTTTTTTATGATTTTTTTTTATCTCATTCCATAAGAATGTAGAATACAATATAATATGGTCCATTTGCATGTTCTTGGTATCTGATTCTAGGGACATCTATGGATCTGTGTCTGTTACTAGGCTTGAGTAAATGAACCAAATGAGAATATCAATAAAAATTTTTTTTTATCTTTGACTGTGAATAACACCATGCTCAAATTGACCAGACCTGAAAAATCTAAGCAAATTAATAGATGATTAAACAGAAGGTTTTGTAGATACAGTACTTGTAACTGAGGGGTTACAAAACCCTGACTGTATTAAATATTGTGATAGATTAAACCACTGCTAGGTATGTACTTTAATTACTGGCCAGACAGTACATCGAATATAGATGGTGAACACTCATAATAACACGGCATTGACAAAGAAATAGTATTTGAGGGTATTTTATTATTATGCAACATTAGGTTACAGAATGAGAATTAGGGTCGCGCTTGTATGGCGAAGAATATGCATAAAGTCAGTCAGTAGCATGAGTCACTGGGAATAGAATGATTCCTACGATGGGTACTAGGTTGACGCCACCTGGCGTATAATAGCAATTATAGAAGGCAACGCTAGTACCGCCTGGAGACACTGGGTTCCTTCCAGAGTTGTAAGGTCTAGAGGGTAGAGGAATGTTCGGATACTCAGTCTGATTCAATGAAGAATAAAGGGACTCCACGTACAGAAGTCAGTCCTTGTAAATCCAACGATCAGCAGCAAAAGCAATAACTGTAATCCAATGCTCGATAGCAAACGATGATAGCTAGCCAGCCTCTGTCCATGAGGCCAGCCCGAGTGTAATCCTCACAAGGTTAAATCCCAAACGATAGTGGAAATCAACGAGGCTCTTCTCCGGGTAACACGTTCCAAATCAATATAATCCAACCAGTAATGGTTCTGCAATCGCCGCCGCTGGTTCTCCTGTGCACATGTCCAACGGTTCTCCGACTAGGCCTCCTCGGGTGCTGGCGACGTATTTAGGCCACACACCCTGGCTAAGGTTCACTAGCTAACACGAACGAACCGTTAGGTAATGCTACACACGAACAAACTGGGTTGCACGATATACAATAAATGAACAACTATTTACTTCACATTAGACTAGGTCGAACTTGACGTTACTGCATTAAACTCTGACACTTTACTATTCTATTCGCACATGTTCTCAACGCACGGTTGCTCACTTCACTACCCGCTGACTCGGGATGAACTTGATGAACGAACAACGAAGTGCTGCTGTGCGCCGCGCCGCTTAAGTGATTATCTAGTCCCAAACCTCAGTTCTTATCTGGAATCAATACGCTGTCTCCGGGCATGTTTCGACATGCCTGAGCTTGTCTTTGAACCTGATGTTGGGGGCTTGCGGGCTGGCGCCTAGAGCGCTATCCAATCAGGAGAGCGAATATTACTATGGTTTGAACGCAGGTAAAGGGATATACCGTGTATATATAAATAATATACAATGTATATAAAACAATAAATGTAGATTCTCAGCTTTAATCTGGCCCTTCACAACAGCCGCCTCCTAATTAGTCCGCACCTAATTAGTTAAGGGAGACAGATTAATAGTCCAGTCAACTGCTCAATATCTGTTGTGAGGAGTAGGGCAATCTACAAAGTCAGTGGGTCATGATCGTCATCAGGGGAGTCAGGGAGCTCTGGCAACTCTATCAGCCTCGCCACGGGTCGGGTGTAGGTCCGCCCTTGGACAATAACTTCTGCCGCTCTGACCTTCCCGTCGGCACCAGTGATCACTTTGCTTACGCGGCCGGCCGGCCACATAGCATAGTGACTGGTCTATGATCATAACGACTGTGTCCACTTGTAAGTTGTCTCTGTCCTTTACCCACTTCTGACGGGTTTGGAGGGACGGTAGGTAGTGGAGGAGGAAACTGTTCCAAAACTTGACTATTTGACTGTACCTCCACATTCTTCGGCCGTTCGCTTCTTCAGGTCTGTACACCGCCTGTGGAAGAGCAGGGTCCAGCCGCCCCATCAAGAGAGTGTTGGGGGTGACTGGGTCGACGTCTGCTACATCACTTGAGACGTAACCGAGGGGCTTTGAGTTCAATACTCCCTCGATCTCCGTGAGGACTGTCGTGAGGACTTCTTCCGCCACGGTCTGGGCCCCAAGCACGGCGTACAGAGCTGTCTTTATGGAACGTACTTCTCTTTCCCAGGTTCCCCCGAAGTGAGGGGCGTTCGGGGGGTTAAACTGGAATTCGACCTGATAGGGAGCGAGGTGGGTCTTAAGGTCTGGGCCCATGGCCTGGAAGCTCTCTCTCAGTTCTCTTTCTCCGCCTTTGAAGTTTGTCCCTTGATCAGACAACAATGCAGACGGTTTTCCTTTTCTTGATATAAATCTCCGGAAGGACATGAGGAATGAATCCGTACTCATGGTCTGAAGGAGTTCTATATGTACTGCTCGGGTGGTCATGCACTTGTATACAATGCCCCACCTCTTCTCGGTCCCTCTTCCTTTCTTCACATAGAGCGGGCCGAAGCAGTCCACGCCCGTGGAGTGAAAGGGCCTCTCGCCGAGCCGGAGGCGGCAGGGAGGCAGGTCGGCCATCATGGGTATACTGGGCTGTGCTCGCCACTTGCGACAGTCTAGTCAGGTCCGCTGGAAACGACGTACTGCTTCTCTTCCTTGCAGTATCCAGTAACGACGTCGGATCTCAGCGAAGACTCTCTCTGCCCCAGCGTGGTGCACATCCTCGTCGTATTTCTTTATGATGAGCTCAGTGACCTTGTGTCGACTGTTGAGGACGATAGGATACTTGACGTCATCCGTTAAGTCCGGGGCCCGTCTCAGACGACCACCCACCCTGATGAGGCCATGGGTGTCGCGCTCAGGGGCCAAGTGGAGCAGTCTGCTGTCTGAAGGGATTGGCTTTGTTCCCTGCAGGCAGTCTAGCTCATCTGGAAACGAGTCTCTTTGGGCTCGCTGTAGCAGAAGGAGTTCTGCCTCTGCGTAGTTCGATGCGTCAATGTCTGTAGTGGGGGGGACCTCAGGGTGGTGCCACAAGAATGTTTTTATCTGCGCACTCTCAAAGGTTAGGCAGTCGTCTATGTTAGGATCAGTGGGGACTGGGATGTGCGTCAGCCCACAGAACATAGATTTCTTGATCTCTGCCTCCTCTTGACTAGCCTCCCGTGGGGTGGGGGTAGGCCACTCCTCCTCCGGAAGCTTGAGGAACTCAGGACCGTCACTGTAGATATTGGGACGTGTGAGGTCATCTAGGGACATCCCCCGTGTGATGACGTCGGCTGGGTT
Source organism: Notolepis coatsorum (assembly GCF_963971535.1). NCBI lineage: Eukaryota > Metazoa > Chordata > Actinopteri > Aulopiformes > Paralepididae > Notolepis > Notolepis coatsorum. Next base: position 86,303,609 of record NC_140174.1, on the reverse strand, counting down.
CTGTTTGGTGTCAACGTACCTCCAGCACGCTGATCCTACCAGGTCTTGAATCTCTGTGACTCTGACTACCACGAAGACCTTGTATCTACAAGAATCGGACTGGATCCATGTGAGTACGGTCATGGAGTCTGACAACAAGATTGTTCTTTGCACCGTTATGGTGAGTTCACGTTGTATCAACGTGGCGAGTTGCGCGCCTACCAGAGCTGCGCAGAGCTCTAGACGCGGGATCGATTGTTGCTTGCGGGGGGCTATTCTTGAGCGAGCCAGGATGAAGGCTGTGTGTACTTCTCCTCCCTCCTCTCGGGCCCGCAAGTAAGCCACCGAACCGTAGGCTACTTCCGAGGCGTCACTGAAGACGCGCAGGTCCATCTGGCACGTCTCCAGCCGCACTGTGGGTGGGAAGTAGCTCCGGCGTATGTTCACATTTTGGAGCGAGCTGAGTTCTCTCTCCCACTCTCTCCAGGTGGAAGCTAGGTGGTCGGGTATGAGGTCGTCCCAGCCCTGTTCCTTGTCCCACAGCTCTCGCACAAGCATCTTCGCCCGAGTGGTGTAAGGTAGGATACACCCCAGCGGGTCGTATTGGCTTGCGAGTGTTCTGTATACTCTCCGTCTAGTGGTCGGTAGAGGGGTCGACCTTCCCTGCTCCGGGGTCAGGGGTGTGTGCTTGTAATGGAGCGAGTCTGTTTTGAAGTGCCAGACGAGGCCCAATGTCATTTCCTGTGCTTCACCTGGGGTGGTCGCCATCCAGGTCTCGCTGCTTGCTGCCTTTGTCTCTGGGGAGAGGCTGCGAAGTACTTGAGGGTCACTGCTGGCCCACTGCCTAAGATCGAAGCCGCCTTTGATCAGTGAGGCGCGGAGCTTGAGCAGGAGGGCTTCGGCTTCTTCTGCCGTCGAGACGCTTTGTAGACAGTTGTCCACGTAGAAACTCCTCTCTACGCTTTGTCTGACCTCCTCGTCAGCTTCAGGGTCTTCTGTCACATGTTTTTGTAGTGCGAACGTAGCACAGCATGGGCTGCATGTGGTGCCGAAGGGGAGGACCTCCCATTGGTAGATGGATGGTTGCTCATCGTTGATCCTCTCTCTCCATAGGAACCGCAGCAGGGGCTTGTCCTCCTCCACTAGTCGCACCTGCAGGAACATCCCTTTGATGTCGCCGCTGATGGCCACCTTGTCTTAGCGGAAACATAGTAGTACGCCGAGGAGAGAGGGGCCGAGTGTCGGGCCAGGCAAGAGTTCTTTATTCAGGTTCTGTAGTCCGATCTGGTAGCTGCAGTTGAATACAATGCGGTTCTTGCCGTTGTGGTGGACCTTGTGGTGGGGCACGTACCAGGATTCAGTCGTCTGGTCGGCCTCTTGATTGTCAATTTTCTTGATATGTCCCGCTGTGATCAGTTTGTCGATCTCAGCGCGGTACACAGTGGCTTGAGTGGGGTCCTTGGCTAGACGCCGCTCTGTGTTCAGTAGATAGCGTTCTGTCGCTTCTTTTGAGGCGTGGAGGGTGGGCATCCCCTCTCGCCTCAAGAGTGGAGTTGCGTATCTCATCACTCCGTCGACCTCGACCCTCTTTGTCTTCTGCTCGAGGAGAGCTATGGCATAAGTGTCTTCCTTTGAACAAACTAGTTTCTTTTCGTTCTTAAAGGGCATCGCGTCTAATGTCCATAGTCTCTCGACGTGCTGCAAGAGGGTGGTGTCTTCTTCGTTTATACTCGTGTAGAGGCAGCGAGTGGCTGTCGGTCGGTTGGAAGACCCGGAGAGGGGGCCTTGTAGTGTCCAACCCAGGCGGGTCTTGACCGCTGCTGGACAGCCTCTGGGCCCGATGTGGACCTGGTCCGTTGGGACGATGAGGTGTGCGTGGTCGGATCCTATCAGCAGGGTCGGGGTGGCGTCGTCGATGGGCGGTATAGGTAGTTGACGTAGGTGCACGTATTTCTCCGTCAGCTGTGTGATGGGGTAGGTATACCGTGACAGACCTATGTCGTGGCTGGTGAAGGCGTTAGTGATGCTATACCGCTTCTCGGGCTGCTCGACCGCTGCTATCGTGAAGGAGACATTTTCACCCTTTATGGTCTTTAGGTCTCTTCTAATGGTACAGATTGTCATTGTTTCTTCGGTACCCCGCAGATCCAGCTGGGCTGCGGCGGGAGCGAGGAGGAGAGTCTTTTCTGACCCATCATCTAGGACGGCGTAAGTGTCCATGACCTTGTCCTCGTAGCTTAGGAGCACTCGGACCACCTTCAAGAGCACTCGGGAGCTCCCGCTCTTCGCAGGGTCTATATACATGACATTCACTCTCGAGCTGCTTTGGGGTACGGGTCTCCTCTTGTTGCTGTCGTGCAGGACCTCCAAGTGGGCGCCGTCGCACTTGCTGCATCGTTTCTTTAGGCGGCACTCAGCTGCCATATGGCTGCGCGCGCAGCGGAAGCAGCGGCGGTTGGCTTTGATCCACTGACTCACCTCGTCAGCGGTCAGCTTCTTGAAGGTGTCACATTGAGACAGCCAATGTTCATTTTCACAGTACTGGCATGCAATCTTCCACTTTCCCTTCACGTGGGGGGTGCTGTGGTTCTTGTGCTGCGGCACTGACTCGGCCTGGTGCATAACTGTCACTGATCGGCGGTTATCATTGAACCTCCGCGGTCCATCTCTAGGGCTAGAGCCACTCCACACGAATGTGTCCAGTCGTAGACTGCTAACTTCCCTTGCGAGGAAAGCAGCTAGGTCTAGGAAAGATGGTTCTGGGCCGTTGGGGTCACGGTGGTCTTTCTGCCGCCGAAAACGCTCTATTGGCGGGCTGGAGGGAGCTTCTCCAGTATCCGCTCCACGTTAGAATTTGCATACAGTTCATATCTCCCCTTCTCCTTTTGGGACCCCAGCATCCCCACGAGGGATTGTACCTTGATAGAGAGGTCATCCAGTGCTCTATTGTCTTTGGCTGGGGGGAGGCGGTCGATATCTCGTATTTCTTGGATCACGTAATCCCATATGCGTCCATAGTGCGCGTCGAGGGCCACCAGAGCAGTGCTTGAGTTGGAATATGCCAGCGCTATGTTATGCGCTCTGGGCACCTTGAGATGCTTGAGGAGGATGGCATATTTGTACGACTCGTCGTGGACATCGGACATTATAGTCTCTAAACACATGCGTAATTCTGTGTACTGTGCTCTGTCCTCGCGCGTAAAGTCTGGGAACGTCGGTGTGCCAAGGTAAGACGCCATGGATGGCTGGGACACCGATGAGCGTAGGGGGAGAGGCCTCCTGGGCGAGTCTCCCCGTACGGGTGGTCGTGGGTTAGTACTGGGTGGGTACCAGAGGCCGGGCCCCCAGGTGCTGTTCCTCGGTGCTGACTGTACATCAAACTCACCCTTGAGTTGGGTCGGGGGCTTGTAGTGCAGTGACTCGGGGCTGAGGTCGGGGCTGTACTGGGCCTCCTGGTCCAAAGTAGGTTCGTGCTGGTGGGCTTGATATCCCTCCTCTTCCTCCTCTAGGTCCTGGAGTCTTCTAGTTAGTCTCTCGGCGACGTAGGCCGGTTCTTCCCGTTGGCTGGGTCTCGTATGGACCGGTCGGGGAGGGGGCTCGGAGACGTAGGCAGGTTCTTCCTGTTGGCCGGGTCCCGTGTAGCTTTGTCGGGTAGGGGAAGGTGCCCTAGACTCTTGTCGTGATGATCTCCGGGAGCTCCGTGCGGAGAGAGGGGGTGTCGCCCTGGCGATCAATTGTTCTATCATCTGCGCCTGCAGCCGGTCGCGCTCTGCTTCGCGCTGTGCATTGGCGTGTTCTCGCTGGATGTTCTCTTCCGTCTGAAGGCGCCTCTCCTCCAGTCTGATGCGGTCGTACTCACTCCGTTGTTGCGCCTGGAGGCGCTCTCGTTCCGCTGCAGAGTGTTCGCGCTCGCTTAGTTGTTGCGCCTGGAGGCGCTCTCGTTCCGCGGCAGAGTGTTCGCGCTCACTTAGTTGTTGCGCCTGGAGGCGCTCTCGTTGTTCGCGCTCGCTTAGTTGTTGCGCCTGGAGGCGCTCTCGTTCCACAGCAGAGTGTTCGCGCTCGCTTAGTTGTTGCGCCTGGAGGCGCTCTCATTCCACAGCAGAGTGTTCGCGCTCACTAAGGGCTTGTGCTTGGAGTTGCGCGTGGAGGCGCTCTCGTTCCGTTGCAGAGTGTTCGCGCTCACTAAGCGTCTTTGCTTGAAGCCGGTCGCGCTCACCCTGGAGTCGGTCTCTTTCGGTTGAAGCTGTCAGCGTGGCGATCAAGGCTTGCGCCAGTCTCTGGTCCGCCTCTCTGGGGGATGACACTGACGGAGGTGATCGGGCGCTGACAGGGCTTGGTGGAGACCTGTTCTCCTGGCGCGCTCCGAGGTCTATCTCTTGAGCGCGGTACTCTTCTCGTGGTTGCGCGCCGAGGGATGTCTCGGGTACGCGCTCTTGGGTTGGTTGTGCACCGGGGTCTATCCCTGGAGCGCTTTCTTTATCCTGGAGCGCCCAGGGGTCTATCCCGGTGACGCTGTCTGGAGGTATAGTCACGTCATGTCCCGCTTGGTCCCCCCCGTGAGCTAAGTCAGTTTCGTTTGAACCCACTGGGGTCTCTACTGGCAGGGCCGCCAAGTCGATAGGAGTGGGCATGCTTAAACTATCCGTTTTATCCGTATTTAACGTCTGTTTAGATAAGCTAGGGGGTAAAACGAAAGCGAAGTCCTCTAGATATGGAGGTGGCTGACGTTTGCGCTGCGGGCGTTCTAGCTTGGGGGAGCCGTTTGGAGAGTGTCCACCGCTGGCCATGTCAATATTAATATTATATTAAATATTACTGATACCCTCCGGCTCGAAGGACCAATTGTAACTGAGGGGTTACAAAACCCTGACTGTATTAAAGATTGTGATAGATTAAACCACTGCTAGGTATGTACTTTAATTACTGGCCAGACAGTACATCGAATATAGATGGTGAACACTCATAATAACACGGCATTGACAAAGAAATAGTATTTGAGGGTATTTTATTATTATGCAACATTAGGTTACAGAATGAGAATTAGGCTTGTATGGCGAAGAATATGCATAAAGTCAGTCAGTAGCATGAGTCACTGGGAATAGAATGATTCCTACGATGGGTACTAGGTTGACGCCACCTGGCACATGCAATTTGAAATATGATTATAGAATATAGAATATCAGGCATAAAATGGTTATGCGATAAAAATGCGATTAATTAGATTAATTAATTAATTACAAATCCTGATCCACACACACACACACACACACACACACACACACACACACACACACACACACACACACACACACACACACACACACACACACACACACACACACACACACACACACACACACACACACACACACACACACACACACACACACACACACACACACACACACACACACACACACACACACACACACACACACACACACACACACACACACACACACACACACACACACACACACACACACACACACACACACACACACACACACACACACACACACACACACACACACACACACACACACACACACACACACACACACACACACACACACACACACACACACACACACACACACACACACACACACACACACACACACACACACACACACACACACACACACACACACACACACACACACACACACACACACACACACACACACACACACACACACACACACACACACACCTACCTACCTACCTAGCCAGTGGTCTCCTGGCTCTGTTGACAGCCTCCAGGTCAGCGTAGCGCAGGTCCAGCTGACAGCCCACCAGGATGACCGGCGTCCGCGGGCAGAAGTGTTTAATCTCCATTTGCCACATGGTTTTAACATGGTGCAGAGAGTTAGGGTTAGCTATGGAGAAGCAGAGCACCACCACGTCTGACCTAGGAGAGAGAGAGAGAGAGAGAGAGAGAGAGAGAGAGATAGATAGATAGATAGATAGATAGATAGATAGATAGATAGATAGATAGATAGATAGATAGATAGATAGATAGATAGATAGATAGATAGATAGATAGATAGATAGATAGATAGATAGATAGATAGATAGATAGATAGATAGATAGATAGATAGATAGATAGATAGATAGATAGATAGATAGATAGATAGATAGATAGATAGTTTTATTGTACAGATGTAATCAAATTAACATGATTAGATTAAAGGAAGTCACATTCAATTCGGTATTTGCTAACCTAATGTTCATTGAAAATGCAATTGTTGTGCCTTCAAAGCATCACATTGATTTAATATAGCATATAATTATGTATGACATTATATTTCTACCTCCTCGTACTGTACTTGTCATCTATACTTGTGCTCTCGCTATCTTTATATATTTTTTTCAACTAAAACATAAACATTTAATTTAATACTAATATATTTAAATGTGCACAGAGCATTGTTTTTCTGCAGCCGGCTGTAACGTGGATGCCCTCTAGCCATTAGCCTCATGTCTTGTAACATGGATGCCTTCTAGCCATTAGCCTCCTGTACCACCACACCACTGCCCTAGCGTCTCAATAGTTTGATGGACCACACATACCAAACATAGAAATTGCGCATTGAGCGGCTAAAAACTGCCAACGAAGAAAATGCTGATGTAAGGAGGACAGCCATATCGCTGGGATGTTAGCTAGCTAGCTAATGTTAGTTGGTTGCCGGTGCAGTACTGACTTTAGTGTTGCCAAAGACAGGATGGTAACAGCTAGAAGGCATCCACATTACAGCCGGCTGCCTCTGACCGTGGGAAGAACAATGCTCTGTGTGGGTTGCATTGTGGGACTCCTCAAATGATCTCACATAACCTCACATGACCCATATGACGTCACGTCACAGCAGTTTGATTGGGTACATTATTTAACCTGAGCCTACCCATAATCACCAGATTGTCACCAGGGGGCTACATTGACAACACACACACAATAGAGTAGCCTATATAATGCTGCGCACATATATTATATATAATTTTCAAAATTCCCAGCATAACATTTGGGTAGGCTTAGCCTACCCTAGCCTTCATTACCCGCCGCCTATGAGTTTGATGAAAGTCTGCCATTGTTTAACTACTTGTAAAATGTCCATTTCTTTGGTCCTGGGCCCTCCACATCAAAACATTTGGTTTTAACTACTTGTAAAATGTCAATTTCTTTGGTCCTGGGCCCTCCACATCAAAACATTTGGTTTTAACTACTTGTAAAATGTCAATTTCTTTGGTCCTGGGCCCTCCACATCAAAACATTTGGTTTTAACTACTTGTAAAATGTCCATTTCTTTGGTCCTGGGCCCTCCACATCAAAACATTTGGTTTTTCTTTGGAAGGTTTGGAAACCTTTAACTGACGGACCAGAACCTCTGATGCAGTAGAACCTTCAAATCCTCTCTTTGAGCGGGTTGGTACATTGATTCTGACAGAGATCTTCCCACCCAGGACCATGACACAGCTTTCGGGAAGTGAGAACCCAGCTGAGTCAGCTCAGAGCAGCTACAGTGCATTAGAGGCTGTCAGGGAGGACTTATGTAACCACTGTGGCCAAGAGAGGGAGGAGATACAGGAGAGGAGTAACCTTTATTAACCGGGGAACCTAGGGCTAGGACAGGTGATATATTCAGAATAATGGGGGAGACAGTGGCTCAGGAGGTGGAGCAGTCGTCTGGTAATCCAGAGGTTCCCAGTTAGATTCCTGCTCCTCCCGGGAAGTGTGTCGAAGTGTCCTTGAGCAAGACAACCCCTAGCTGCTCCCGATGAGCAGGTTGGCACATTGCATGGTTGCCTCCGCCATTGTTGTGTGAATGTGTGAGTGAATGGGTAAAATGTGAGGAACAAATTGTAAAGCGCTTTGAATAAAAGTGCTATATAAATGCACCATTATTATTATATTCAAAATAAGATATCACAATGTTTTTCTTATTTTAAATTTTTGTATCCACTTTTTCTCCTAATTTTCTATTTTCTCCCATCCCAATTCCATTGTGCCAATTCTCCCCTCCCCTATCTTTGAACGTTGCTCGCATATGCCCCCCACTGGCCAGTTGTAGGGAGGATAGAAGCCTTGCATCACGTGTCCCCTCCGGTACACGAGGAGGCAGCCTGTCACATCTGGGCCTACCTGGAAGAGGTAGAGAATCTGTCACAGTGGTGTCAGGAGAACTGCCTCTCCCTGAACGTCAGCAAAACAAAAGAGATGATTGTGGACTTCAGGAGGTCGGGGGTCAAGGACTACAGCCCCCTCAGCATCGACGGGGCACCGGTTGAGAGAGTGAACAGTTTCAAGTACCTCGGAGCCCACATATCCGAGGACTTGACATGGACCACACACATTGACAGTGTTGTGAAGAAGGCACGCCTCTACTTCCTCAGGCGCCTAAGGAAGTTCCAAGTCAGTCAGAAGATCCTTAGGAACTTCTACTCATGTACAATCGAGAGCATCCTGACTGGCAACATCACCTCCTGGTTTGGGAATAGCACTGCACAAGACCGAAGCAGACTACAAAAAGTGACACGTTCAGCGGAACGCACAATTGGAGGGGGGCTTCCCACCCTCCAGAACATTTACAACAAGCGGTGCAGGGGGAAGGCTAAGAGAATCATCAAGGACTCCAGCCACCCGAACAACTGCCTCTTTGAACTGCTGCGGTCAGGCAAGCGATACCGGAGTCTTAAGGCGAGCACAGAAAGACTCAGAAGGAGCTTCTATCCCCAGGCCATCAGGGCCCTATTCCCCGTACCTGGTTCAACTAAGTCGATCAAGAGTCCCATTATCCAGATTCAGTTAACCCGATGTTTGAAGCCGGGATTTTCCTGTTCCTCGAAGGTGGATTCAGTCTCGTTAACTCGAACCAGACTTGAGACCCAGGATAAGTGCGCGCGGCCGCTTCAGTTGAAAAGCCAGCACGTATCGATAGCAGAGATCCTGATCTTCTAACGGCATTGATTGATTAATTGATTTAAAACTTTATTAACAGATTGCAGTACGGCTCAATCGCCTCGCCGACAAGTTAAATGCGTTATCTATAGGCTAATTTTAAGTCCCTCATTACCTCAATCAATCAGATTATATTTCTTTAAACTTGCCTGCTGGCAGTAGGTTTATGGATTGAATAATCAAATGAGATCTTGCTAGCGAAAATAATTAGTTAAACTGTTATACAGAATAAGGATACGGCTCTCTTACCCATTGATTGATGTATGGTGGATTTTTTTCTTATCTGCACTGTGGTGTAACGGTTTCTGCTTTTGACTTTCACGCAGACGGCCCGGGTTCGAATCCTAGTCTTTTCCTTCTTTTTGCAATGTAGGAATAATTCAATTTGGTGCACGTTGAGAGCTATATAAAGAATGACATCCTCAATGCATGTAGATTTATAATATTTTAACTTAAAACTAGGCTACTTTTGCGTATAATCATTAATATTATATTCCAAAAAATTATAATGGAAACGCGGGGTTTCGAACACCGGTCGCCCGGTTGACAGGATTGAACACTACCGCTGCGCCACTGTGCCAGACGGGATAAATTCATTGTTTATCCATTAATAGACGAGAGACCCGTGTTTAGAATATCTTTTCTTTTGAATGAAGTTTTATCTCTTTATTCTCAAATGCATTAATGTGACGTCAACGGCTCATTCAATTTCTCAAATCCGTCAAACAGCGCATCTCATCAGACATTTTAATCCCAGTTACAATATCACACAAAAACCACAATCCCCGCATAGACACTTCAATTTTATGCTTGAATGAAACACAATCCCGGGCGCTCCGTTAAGCAAATCTACAGCGGAGAATATATGAAACTAATCAGAGCCAAACGCCGATAGGTTTCATTCATTAAAAATATCCCAGCGGGATTCACATTTGCAATGCGCCGTTATTAAAATAACCACATGCAGCGTGTATCGCGACTCCGAGCGCCGTATATGACGTGCATTATTTTATTTAGGACAAAGTAAATCTATAGGCTCAATATGATTTATTATCAGCATTTAGTTCTATTATTATACATTTCAAAAGCCCCCTCTAGGAAAATGAAGCACAGAAACGTAATTCAGAATGGTATAATGCAGATCCTAGACTGTGAGAATAATTTCAGGAAGCGAGCTGTCATTTCTTTGCAGGGGCGTGGCCATGGTTCATCCGGCTAACTGAAGTTAACCCTGCTCCCGACCAGGCTCAAACTTTTTGATCTGTTGTCATGGTGATTTAGACAATCGCGCGTCGGGGAATGGGAAGGTCCGGCTTAAGTCAGACTTGACTGGAAATTATCCGGCTAACTCAGTTATCCAGGTACGGGGAACGGGGCCCAGGCTGCTCAACGAACAATAAACACTATGCAGCAACCATCAAATGCACACAGCACACACATCCACACGCACACACTCACTTTAAATGGGCAACTCACTGCAGCACCCACTTTACACACTTTAGAACACCTAAACACACTTTACACTTTATATTTATTGGTAAAGGATTTGCACTACAACTCGCACACCTTACTGTAAATTGTACCTAAATTGTACCTCATCCCATTTCTGCTCTGCACTATATAGTATTGTATATTAGTACATTGCATAGTATATTGTATATTGTATGGTAACTCAGTTACTTCTATTCTGCATCGAACATTGTACATATGTCTATACTGAACACTGTGACCTCTATTTTCACTTCTATTTTACATGCTATACTATTTTAATTTTTATTTCATACTATCTTGTCTAACACAGTCTCTAGAGCGAAACAGTAAGAAGCATTTTGTATAAAAGTATTCTGTACTTCTGTATGACAACTATTAACTCTTTCAGTGCCACGCCTGGTTTTCCGTTTTACCGCTTGAATGCCACCATCGGCGCCAATGTTAACGTTAATATTGCCTAATCTATGTTTTAAATTATGGCTATGTGTCTAATCTGCCCATCGCATTATCAAAGACTATTTTCCAGTCAGTGCTGTGAAGGCAGATTGTTTTTTTATCGCGTCGTTTCCGTTTCAGAGCAGTTAGAAAAGCCCCCGTTTTGATATAAAAAACAGCTCATTCTGGAGCATTCTATGAAAATCGTCTTTTAGTGGAATATTCCACAACGTTGATATTCGTCGGCCTTTTTATGAATCGTTTTCAAATAAACGCTAGATGATCAATATTATACGTGCACGCAAGCACATTACGGCCGCGCACTGATAATCGCTCTGTTGATTTCCTCACAGACTTTTACAGTGAAACCGAAAGAAGACATTTCACAAAACAGCTTATAACTTCATCAAACTTACTCCGATTATCCTACCACTGATAACATAGAGTCCTTACCTGACATCAGATGGTATCCAACTGGTATATTCCAATTCCTGATCACCATTCGAAAAAATCGATACGTGTATGGATCCAACGCGACACTGTAGATCTCCATGATCCGCGGGGATCTGAGGCTCCAGAATGAACTGTGGTAACCCCGGCTGGATCAGTGAACTGGAAAATGTGGAGTACCGGATTTTTTTCCCCATTCATTTTTATTGAGTCCATTCCAAAATCACTTATGTCATCTGGGAGACGACAGGGGGCGCTTTTTTCCACAGTGATCACCGGCGCAGCTCGGCTATACTCGGCCGTGATGCAATCATTTTTCAGATCGCAAAAAATAATAATAATAATAATTCCGAGAAATCTCGTGAGTGGCACGCAACCACCTATAAAAAAACCAGAGAAATCTCGTGAGTGGCACTGAAAGAGTTAAAGAAACTTGAAACTTGAAACTTGATCTTTTCACCTGCCAGCGCGGACTCTCATTGGCGAGGTGTAACGTGTGGGAGGCTCACACTACCCCCGCCATTTCCTGTCTCTGCTGTGCAGGCGTCCCCAACCGACCTGTAGGAGTCGCTGTCTACGACGTCCAAATTACCACCCATCGACTTCCACCCGCTAACTCTGCCAATTGAATTAGTATGACGACTGGCCCAAGCCGGAGGCAGCGCCGACAGCCGGAGTCGAACCCGGTGTATCTTGCGTTGGTGACAAGCGCAATGTCCGCTGCGCCACCCAGCCGCCACTGTTTTTCTTATGGTACAACAATATTATTCTTATTATTTTTTTTTTTTTTTTTTTTTTTAATTACAATGTCATTTCACATTTTTACATTATTTTTTGTAATATAATTATCATGGTGCTTTTTCATTCAAAAGGATATATTATTTATAAAATATTTATAATACTGCAACAAGGAGAATTATTTGTAAATTAACAATAATCCATACTTTTGTGTGGATCTATGACGGTATATATTAATATTCAGTATAACTCCTTGTTCAGGGTTAGGGTTATGGTAGGGGAGACCTTTGTGTTTCTGTTTTCTTTTCTTTTTTATTTCCATTTACCTGCCAGTGTGATTAGGAAACTAGAAAGTCTAGCTTTAAGAGTCATGCCTGTTCACAAATACTGACTGAACAGTCCTGTGGCAGAGGAAGAACATACTGACTGAACAGTCCTGTGGCACAGGAAGAACATACTGACTGAACTGTCCTGGGGCACAGGAAGAACATACTGACTGAACTGTCCTGGGGCACAGGAAGAACATACTGACTGAACTGTCCTGGGGCACAGGAATAACATACTGACTGAACTGTCCTGGGGCACAGGAAGAACATACTGACTGAACTGCTCTGGGGCACAGGAAGAACATACTGACTGAACTGCTCTGGGGCACAGGAAGAACATACTGACTGAACTGTCCTGAGACACAGGAGGAACATACTGACTGAACTGTCCTGGGGCACATGAAGAACATTTTTTTATTTTTTTTATTTAACCTTTATTTAACCAGGAAGTCCCATTGAGATACAAGATCTCTTTTGCAAGGGAGACCTGGCCAAGAATGTAAATGTACTATAATGAACTGTAAATGTACTATAATGTACTGTAAATGTACTATAATGAACTGTAAATGTACTATAATGTACTGTAAATGTACTATAATGTACTGTAAATGTATTATAATGTAATGTAAATGTACTGTGAATCTGTTTCTGATCTGATGCTTGTAAGGCTAAAGACTTCCAGGAAACTATTCTGGACATTTCTGACACAGCTCTTGACTTTTAGGCATTCTATATTCTATCAGCTGAAGGGTTGGGTTATTATTCTAGTTCTACGCAGCTAGATTCTAGGTTTAGATAGCTAGATTCTAGGTATAGGCAGCTAGATTCTGGGAAGATACTCCAGTCCTTCTACTCCGGAGCTGTAGAGAGCATCTTGACTGGAAACATCACTGCCTGGTATGGAAACAGCACGGCACAGGACAAGAAGGCCCTACAGAGAGTGGTGCGCTCAGCCGACAAATAAATCTCTTGACTTGACTTGATTCTAGGTTTAGATAGCTAGATTCTAGGTTTAGATAGCTATATTCTAGGTTTATATAGCTATATTCTAGGTCTAGGCAGCTATATTCTAGATTTAGATAGCTAGACTCTATAGTTCTAGACAGCTAGATTATAGGTCTAGAAAGCTAGATTATAGGTCTAGGCAGCTAGATTCTATATGTAGGCAGCTAGATTCTAGTTCTAGGCAACTAGATTTTAGGTCTAGGTAGCTATACTGTAGCCTACCATGTAGAGGGGTAATTTTAGCGACACAAACCATCCAGCCATCTGTTTACTATCTGTTTTAATTTTAAAGGACAACGACACTGTTCTCCTTAGACTCATCATTAATTCAGCCACTTCCCTTGACCGGGCACATTTGATACAAGGGACGCCCGCTCTCTCAGTCAGACGGGGGCAGCTGGGGCAAGTATTCCCTGAGGTGTTGAGCAGGTGATGCACAGAACAC
>NC_140174.1:86237283-86284783 GCF_963971535.1 Notolepis coatsorum | reverse complement strand
GAAAAGGTAGACCTATACTGCGGTAGAGGAAGAAGGTCTATAAATGTGATATTTAGACCAATTGCAGACAGGGGAGATCTGAACCGCTGTAAACAGCAGGCAATTGCTACCTAGAGTTCACACTGGAAGGCTGCACACACCACAACATAAGAACTGCTGCCTAGATAGATATAGATAGATAGATAGATGGATGGATGGATGGATGGATGGAGATGGATGGATAGATAGATAGATAGATAGATAGATAGATAGATAGATAGATAGATAGATAGATAGATAGATAGATGGATGGATGGATGGATGGATGGATGGATGGATGGATGGATGGATGGATGGATGGATGGATGGATGGATGGATGGATGGATGGATGTATGGATGGATGGATAGATAGATAGATAGATAGATAGATAGATAGATAGATAGATAGATAGATAGATAGATAGATAGATAGATAGATAGATAGATAGATAGATAGATAGATAGATAGATAGATAGATAGATAGATAGATAGATAGATAGATAGATAGATAGATAGATAGATAGATAGATAGATAGATAGATAGATAGATGGATGAACTCACCATGAAGGGGATGCAAAGGATCAGACGATATTTGCTGAGCCTTGTCTCTATTCCAGATAAAGCACATTTAACTCAGACAATTGTTTTTGTGATTTCCCTATAACTTTACTGGCCATGTTAACAATCCTTGCAAATTCTTGGCTTTGCGAATTTGATTTACTTTGCAATTTCTCTCAAGAAGTAAACACATCACTTCAGTAATATGTCAGAGAATACGCGTGGCAGCACTGGTGGACTGGGGGCAGCCAGGAGAGGTCCGTTAACAGCCAGGAGAGGTCTGCGGTGGTGATGGAAGCACTTGCGGCCACCCTGGCCCAAATAAAACCCACAATTACTCAGTAGTATTTATATATTTTATACCCAGTTTAACACACATGAAGCATGCACACATAAAATGCACAAGACTTACTAAACACACACATAAAACGCACACATAGGGTACGCACAAGCACATAGGTAAAATACACATATAGTACACATACACACACACGTCGCACACTTAGTCTATTTTAGTACATCTGTCCTAACACTGGCAGGGATCCGAATCCTCAAGAGCCACCTCAAGGATACACAAACATGGTTGCTAGTGCCTGAGCCACATTTATTTTTATTTTTATTATCTTACTTTTTCTTGTTTGTCTGTCTCTTGTCAAGGTCATTATGATTCATGTTACTGTTATTATTGTTGTCGTCGCTGTTGTCATTGTTATTATTATTATTAGTATTATTGTACTGTTATGTTCTGTTTTATGTATGAAAATAAAATAAAATAAAAACATTTATAAAATTGTGTTCACTCATAGTGATATATCAGATTCACACACAAAGTTGTGAAGATTAAGTTCACAACTGAAAATACATGGTGCTTTCCAAAAATAAATCTAAAAGGACTTGTATGGTTCTTCAGTGCAAGGGTTCAATTGTTTATTTTCACACTATGACAAGGTTCGCTGCTGGTACCTACACCTACAGTATGTCAGCAGGATGCATGCAACATCACATCTGTTATAGTTTCTGTAGAGGTCATTCATATTTTACCTTAGAGGTGAGCTACAGGTATATTGCATGTTCTTCAAAAACGGGGCCAAGTAGTTTTTGTGGGGGTGATATCTGGTAAAAACATGAATGGTCAAGCAGTTGCCTCTGGCATGAATATCATAAGTGAGAAGGAATCTACAAGCGATTTCACCCTGTTATGGAAACAAGACAATTGAACAGAACTTTTTATGCACTTAGGTCTATAGTAAAGTTGTAATAAATACCAAAAAGGACAAAATATCACTGCATAGTACAAATGGTTTATTATTAGAAAAACAAAGGGTCAATAAATGTCAGGCTTTGTACACTTATTTCCTAATCAAATTCCATGACTGCATCATCTGGGAGGATTTCCAAGTATCATAACATCATTTGAGACAGTCCAATGTTACATGAAATACAAAAGAACAATTGTTGAAAGGTCCAGTAAAGAGTAGGGATGGGTACCTTTCACATTTGAACCGATACCGGTACCGGTACCTGTGAATCGATACCGGTACCCAACGGTACCTTTTTTCTGTACTTTAGTCTCAAGAAATTGAATTTACCTACCTCAGTCGTAAAAAAAAATCCAAACTTCAAATAACTACAATTTCGACAGTTTTCGGCTTGTCATTGCTCCGACTGCTTTGTTGTTGAATCAAGTCAAATCCTAGGTAAGCATATATTGTGCGTGTGAACGTTGACATGATTTTTTTTTCTCTCACTTGATTCGATACTCGGTAGTACCGACGTGTTTCGGTTCGGTGCCTCAAAAGTACCGAATTCGGTACCCATCCCTAGTAAAGAGGAGGGAGGTTGTAACAAACAATTAAAGGAGATGTTGAAATGTATGACTTGTCTTGTACTGGTTTGTTTTGTTTTTTTGTTCTGGTCTAGTCAGCATAACCTTCAGCTTTCTAAAGATACTGGATCGACAGTAACCTAATGATTGTACAACAACTTATTATTCATTAACAGTAATGATTGCATATTAACTTGAGCGATCGATTGATCGTCAAGTGATTTTGTTTGTAGATGATTTTGTTGGAAGACATTTTGAGATTGTGTTTGAAGGTGTACTCGGTTATGGATCTCAGGTCTTTTCATTGTTATTTTTTTATTATTTTATATTCAAAATAAACTATTCATTCACATTCATCTGTGCACCAAAAAATATTAACGCTAAGGATCCACAGGTCTAGCAGATAAGAGTTCCAACACACAGGACTGGTTCACCACTGCTTTTGTATCTCACAGCCTGTCCTCACAGCCTGTCCTCCTGTCCTCACAGTTGTTGAAAAAGAACAATGATTATATTGTAAACGATCTCAGTAACAGTACTAAACAGAGCAGGCTGTGTGTGGCCTAGTAGAACCTTTTTTTTATTTTATTTTTTTGGCGTTTTATCGCTTTATTGCTACTGGGCAGTCCAGTAGAGAGAGACAGAGGAGGAATGGGAGACAGAGTGGGGGGAAGACATTCGGCAAATAATGACGGGTTCGGGAGTCGAACCCGGGTCGGCCGTGTCGCGGCTGAGCGCGTTATGGAGCGATACAGGAGTCTCAAGGCGAGCACAGAAAGACTCAGAAGTAGCTTCTATCCCCAGGCCATCAGGCTGCTAAACGAACAATGAATGAACACTACACAACAACAACCACCAAACGCACATAGCACACACATCCACACGCACACACTCACTTTAAACAAACACACTGTAGCACCCACTCCACACACTTTATAGCACACACCCACTTTAAACAAACACACTGTAGCACCCACTCCCCACACTTTATATTTATGGATGAAGGATTACACTACAACTCATACACCTTACTGTAAATTGTACCTAAAATTGTACCTCATCCCATTTCTGCTTTGCACTAGATAGTACTGTACATTAGTACACTGCATAGTATTGTGTATTGTATATTATATGGTAACTCAGAACATTGTACATATGTCTATACCGAACACTGTGACCTCATTTTCTTCTTCTAAATTCATGCTATATTATGTTATTATGTTATTTGATACTATCTTGTCTAGCACAGTCTCTGGAGCGTAACAGTAAGAAGCATTTTGTATGAAAGTATTCTGTACTTCTGTATGACAACTATTAAAGAACTTGAACTTGAACTATGTGGTTCGCCACTGGGGCGCCCCCTAGCAGAACCTTTTAATTTAGTTTTATTTGTCAAAGATGGATAAACAAAGAGGTAACATAACCTTAACAGGGTCTATTAGCAGACACACAATTTCAAGTTTCAAGTTCAAGTTTGTTTATTAGTTTATATGTACTTTACGGTGAAATGCTTGGTTCTGTATGAGCCCCTGAGAGTGTGCTACAGTTAAAAAAGCAAGTAAAAAAAGAAGTAAGTAAAATAGTAAGTAAAAGAGGAATATACAATATACAATCTAATTTAGAATATGAGCCGTATATTCACTATAGCTAAAACAACTTACCTCTATTCTCCTCAGCTTTCTTCATGCCTGTCACGACCCCATTCCCTTACCATTCCGGTAACGTTAGATCAGAACCATTTTCTCTATCTTTCTCTTCCCTTTGTCCTGGTCGCATCCAGGCACCATACAATGATATGCCATGTTTCTTGTTGGTAAAAGTAATACAAATCAAGCTATGTGGTTATTTATTCTGTTTTCCTATTTAAGAATAAAGTTGAGACACCGTTCCTACTTTTACACAGGTCAATATATAAAACCCTTCCCCACCGGCTCGCTGGCCGTGTTTTGCATGTAGCGCGCAAAGCATTCTGGTACATGTAGGCACTGCGAACGGAGATTTCTTGGTCAATATACAGTAGCACACTCTGAGGAATGTATTGCTTCAATGGACTATGTTTACTGTCAACACTTATTGGACATCCACATGAAAAGTGACGATATGTACCTTTAACTTAACCTAGCAACACCCCAATATAAATTAACTCAACCTACAGTAGCAACACCCCAATATAAATTAACTTAACCTACTGTAGCAACACCCCAATATAAATTAACTTAACCTAGCAACACCCCAATATAAATTAACTCAACCTAGCAACACCCCAATATAAATTAACTTAACCTGGTCCTAGCAACACCCCAATATAAACTAACTCAACCTACTGTAGCAACACCCCAATATAAATTAACTCAACCTAGCAACACCCCAATATAAATTAACTTAACCTGGTCCTAGCAACACCTCAATATAAATTAACTCAACCTAGCAACACCCCAATATAAATGAACTTAACCTGGTCCTAGCAACACCCCAATATAAATTAACTCAACCTAGCAACACCCCAATATAAATTAACTCTTAACCTAGCAACACCCCAATATAAATGAACTCAACCTAGCAACACCGCAATATAAATTAACTCAACCTAGCAACACCCCAATATAAATTAACTTAACCTGGTCCTAGCAACACCCCAATATAAATTAACTCAACCTAGCAACACCCCAATATAAATTAACTCTTAACCTAGCAACACCCCAATATAAATGAACTCAACCTAGCAACACCGCAATATAAATTTACTTAACCTAGCAACACCCCAATATAAATTAACTCAACATGGTCCTAGCAACACCCCAAAATAAAATAACTCAACCTAGCAACACCCCAATATAAATTAACGCAGCCTAGCAACACCTTGCCCTAAATTAACCCTTTCCATATCAACAAAACAAAAAAACGTAGACGTTATTAATACAATGTTGATAAAGGTCTTGCATAACAGCTGTAGTAGGCCTTATTCATGCTACAGCCACGATGGCTTTGGCATTGCTCAGCTATCACTGTGTAAGGCTGCCCAAGGTAGGTTTCCAACATTCCCTCCAAAGGCTTCTAGAGCTTCTAGTGGTCAACCGCAATGCTTTTTGGTGATATTTGAGGAGTGATTTTGCTCATAAGGCATCATTAACCCTTCCAGGTGTAAATTTCTTTATTATTTTTTCAGAATTCTATCCTAAAATTGTGGAACTATGGTAGCTTTCTTTTCTTTCTTGGCCAGTAACAATAACTGACTACAAAGTCAGCGCCCCCTCAATGGGGAGCGACGACGCCTCCCTCGCGGACCAGCTCAACACCTTCTACGCGCGGTTTGGTGCAAACAGTGGCGCTGCTAGCTCAACGGCTAGTGACGTCACTGGCGCGCCGGCTGTTGTGGAGGGGGGGGGGGGCATACGCGGGGGGGGCGGGGACGCTCTCTCATTGACGGTACACAGTGTGAGAAGAGCATTTATGCAGGTGAACACCAGAAAGGCGGCTGGCCCAGATGGAATAACAGGACGCATACTTAAGTCCTGTGCTAACCAGCTAGCCCCTGTGTTCACCACCATATTTAATCGATCCCTGAAGGAGTCAGTGGTCCCTGCCTGCTTCAAGATGTCCACCATTATCCCGGTACCAAAGAAACCCTCCCCAGCAGGTCTCAATGACTACAGACCGGTGGCACTCACCTCTGTGGCCATGAAATGTTTCGAGAGGCTGGTCAAGGATCACATTTGTGCCTCCCTCCCCAGTGATATGGACCCTATGCAATTTGCATACAGGCCAAACAGGTCCACTGACGATGCGGTCTTCCAAGTACTGCACAGCACCCTCTCTCACCTGGACCGTCAGAAGGGGGGCTATGTGAGACTGTTGTTCATTGACTACAGCGTTCAACACCATAGTCCCCACCAGACTGGCGGACATGCTGTACTCACTATACACACATGACTGTGTGGCCAAGTTCAGCTCCAACTCCATAGTGAAGTTTGCAGACGACACAGTGGTGGTGGGGCTGATCTCGGACAACGACGAGAAGGCCTACCGGGAGGAGGTTGAGGTACTGGAACGCTGGTGCCAGGACAACAGCCTGCTCCTGAACATTGGTAAAACCAAGAAGCTGATCGTGGATTATAGGAGAGGACAGCAGGAGACACACACACCACTGAGGATTAACGGGGCTACCGTGGACAGGGTGAGCAGCTTTAAGTACCTGGGGGTCCACATCGCAGAGGATCTGACATGGACAACACACATAGACTCAGTCGTAAAAAAGGCAAAGCAACGCCTCTACCAACTGAGACAGTTAAGGAAGTTCAGAGTATCTGGGAAGATACTCCAGTCCTTCTACTCCGGAGCTGTAGAGAGCAATGTTGTGGCTCAGTAGTCGTTAACACAGCAGGAGACGTTATTTCCAATTTTAACAAGCAATTTATTTTAGGAAAAGAAGGTTTAACAGAAGAGCTATGGATCAGTAGACGGTCACCACAGTTGAAGAAAAACACTCTAACCTCCCAACCCCCGTGCCCCCCAGATAATACCTTCCCAGCCCTGCCCCAACATGACAGATATGATGACGTGACATATTATATCAGATATGACATGACGTACATTAAGATAACACATCGATTTAACATCGAAGAGAGATAAAGCTGGAGTCTGGAGTCAAGATTAGTGAAAGAGAAAATGAGTGTGTGTGTGTGAGTGAGTGAGATGTGTGTGTGTGTGAGTGTGAAAGAGTAGAATGAGTGTGTGTGTGTGTGAATGTGAAGGAGTATGTGTGTGTGTGTGTGTGTGAGAGAGATGTGTGTGTGAGTGAAAGAGAGAGTATGTGTGTGTGTGTGAAAAGGAGAATGAGTGTGTGTGTGTGTGTGTGAGAGAGATGTGTGTGTGTGTGTGTGAAAGAGAGAACAAGATGTGATGTACAAGATTAAAGCAGAAAAGAACAAGATGTGATGTACTCGAAATGTCTATCTGTCCCTATCTGTCCCATACTTAAAGTTGTTTTAAGAACATCAGCCGGACTGTCGCCCTAGCGTTCTTTGAGCACTGCTAGTTGACCTATATTAAACTAGTCCACCCCATATACACATTTTCCACAACAGCATCTTGACTGGAAACATCACTGCCTGGTATGGAAACAGCACGGCACAGGACAAGAAGGCCCTACAGAGAGTGGTGCGCTCAGCCGAGCGTACCACGGGTATTGCACTACCACCCCTGCAGGTTCTATACAACAAGAGGTGCAAATCCAGAGCCTGCAGAATAATGAAAGACCCACACCACCCCAACAACAGCCTGTTCATGCTGCTCAGGTCAGGCAGACGCCTGCGAACACCAGCTGCTAGGACAGAGAGACTTCGGCTCAGCTTCTTCCCCCAGGCCATCAGAGCCCTGAACACTGAACTCTCCACACACAAGCACACATGAGCACACACACAACACACACACTGTACACGCTCACACACTAGCAGCCACTTTAACATGAGCAAGCACACACTCATGCTGCACACGCCCACACTTATGGCCACTAAGGAAAGGTCACTTTAAAAATAGTATAGTATAACCGGAGATTGTATAAATTAGCATGTACAGAAAGACACTACCAAAGGACCTAGTATGTCCTCCATGCTCTGTAAATAACTTATGTACATATACCGATATGCCCTAACATGTTACTGTTTATTGCACAATGTTACTTGTTATTGCACAATGTTGATTCTATTATATGTTATTTGCACATCGTTGCGGGCAAGACCACTCGCATTTCATTGTATACTTGTATGCCGTGACAAATAAATCTCTTGACTTGACTTGACAGTAGCCACAGTCCCATCGTTATTAGAGTGAGTTTGTAGTTTGTACACCTGAAATGGTGAACTTTGAGGTTTTACCCTAGTTTTCAATGTCATCGATATTACAAGTTCAAACAGTTCAAGTACATATAAAAGGATAATACAAATGTGCATAAATAGGACAAAAACAAAGAGAGATCAATTAAAATTAGAAACAGTTACATACTGAGGTAGGGAGGTTTTGTGATCGTGTTTTAAAATTAAAACAGTTACATACTGATCTAGAGAGGTTTGTGATCATGTTTTTAAATTAAAAACAGTTACATACTGATCTAGAGAGGTTTGTGATCATATTTTTAAATTAGAAACAGTTACATACTGAGGTAGGGAGGTTTGTGATCATGTTTTTAAATTGTCCATAGGATAGTGGAGTATTGATTTTAGTGTGAGTTGACGATCTTTCCAGGAAGCATGGTGCATCAAAACAAAAGACAGACGTAACTTGTTCAGACTGAACTTGTGGGACCTTAATTAAGTGTGAGCCAATTATTTGAGCAGATCAGATAAGGTCCATAATTCCAATATACCATCATTGTGATAATTATGGTGGCAAATTTCCACCAATGGCAGATAAACAGAGACCAATGACTTTGTATCCCAGTCATGGAAAAAACTGTCGACAAACAGGTTGAAAAGTACCTTGCAGGGAAAAAAAAGAATCTACGAATTCCAATCTGGCTTTAGAACATCCCACTCCACTGACACATGCCTTCTCTATTTGAACGACCACATCAAACAAGAGGTGGACGCGGGCAAATACTGCAGCATGGTCATGCTGGACCTCCAAAAGGCTTTCGACACTGTCAATCACTCCATTCTGATTGACAAACTAAAAGCAATTGGTTTTCATCAGTGAGCTGGATGCAATCCTACCTAGAGGAGAGAGAACAGATGGTGGAGGTAAACGGTGAGCTGTGGTGTTCCACAAGGAAGCATACTAGGACCGTTACTGTTCCTAATTTATGCAAATGACATGTCATCAGCTTGTGACTGCAACTTGTTCCTGTTCGCGGACGACTCAGCCCTGCTGGTCTCTGACAAGAACAAGTTACAGGTTGAAAACTCGGCAGAATCTGCACCTGGCTCGCTGATAACAAACTATCATTACACCTGGGTAAAACAGAGTCCATTCTCTTTGTAAATGTAATAAAAAAAGTCAACCAACGAACAAGATTCTTGTACCGGATCTCCTCTCTGGTAAACAAGAATACCCTGAAGACTCTAACAGGAGCACTCATTCAAGGGTACTACGACTATGCTTGCACCTCATGGTACCAAAGGCCAAAGCACCTCAAAGGCACTAAAAACAAGATTACAAACATCACAAAACAAACTGGTTGACCTTACTCCTAAAACCCACCTCACCCCTGCCCATTTTGACAACCTAGGATGGCTTAGAGTAGACGACAGAGTACAGCAACTTGCAATGGGCCTGGTCTACAAGATACACTACACGACTAAGGTACCCATGTACATGTCAAAATACTTCCCAAAGGTCAGTGAATACCACGACCACAACACCAGAGGGAGCTCCACAAATCATGTTAACCCCAGATTCGGCTCAAACAAGGGACTAAACACGTTTCGCAATTATGCCACAACAATGTGGAACGCCCTACCCACAGCCATAAAATTATGTGAATCCCTACCCCTTCAAAACCGCTCTAAAAAAACTGGCCCCGGTAAATGTCCAAACCCCCCCCCCAACCCCAATGTACAGTTTCCTCCCCCTCAAATGTATATATTCTCTTTTAGAAACTCTGTCTGTAAAATAAACAGTACTGTATATCTGTATGTTGTGTATAAATGTTATGAATTGAAAATGGGGGACCCTGATGTAAACAAGACGAAAGTCTTTCTCTGGTCTGCATCCTTAACAATTGTGTGTATTGAGCCGTATTGTATTGTACCCATTCTGCAATCTGTTAATACATTTTTAAATCAATCAATCAATCAATCAATCAATCAATCAAACCCCCTCTCTGAGTGGTACAATCCGGCTGTGATGGCAAATCTGTCCTGTTGGTTGCGCTGTGTGACCTGCTATGACCTCTTTGACGTCACATTCAAGTGACGCCACATTCACGTTATGTAAAAATGACCCATCAGTCAAAAGAGTTTTTTTCTGAAGCTCACAGATCTGCAGGTCCACGCATTAGAATGACAACAACCTACAGGCTACAAACTACTCAATGTTTAAATCACTTAGACCACAGTAGTTACAAATAAATAACATTGATGTAAATAAGCAAGCTTTATATTTCAACTCTAAACTGATGATCAGACTCTACATGACTCCACCAATCAGTGACATGGTTCAACTGTAAAGGATGCTAAATTCAACTCAGATAATAGTCTGTCTGAATATACCTGCATAATCCTTCTATATACCATACTTATACACCACCATGTACAATAATGCTGTATAAACCTTGTATTTATACCATCATACCGTATACTTATTTATCCACATCTGTACTCATTTTACATATCTATATCTGTACATATTATAATCCCTTACCGTACCAGTGCGTACCACTCTAGCGTTGGCCGGTATGGCTTACTACCATAGTGTTTTTATACCTGTATCAATTGTACATAATAATACTACAACTCTGTACATCAGATTAGCACTATTACTCAGTAGTACATTGTATTATTTATATATTTTATATCCAGTTTAATCACCTGTACATTGTATATTACTATTGCACTTTACTGTTACATTTGCACTCTATAGTTAGATGTCAACTTATTTTCGTTGTACTGTACTGGTGCTGTATAGTGACAACAACAATACATTTTAATCTAATGTAATCTAATTGAATCGAATGCAAAATAAAAACGCTGAACTGAACTGAAGCAACATTCCAACTACTTTTCTAAAGCGTGATAATCACCGCCAGGTTGCACATTAGAACATTACTGTGTGATAATAATGTGACAAGATGATGTGTACTGATTGTTCTCCGGGCGCGGCTGTCTCACCTACAGTACGGTTCAGCCGTCTGACTCTGACCCCGAGATTGACGCCCAAAGTCTGCTGCTGTGAGGAGGAGGAGGAGGGGAGGCAGCGTGGCGCCTTCAATTCTGATACTTCTAATACTGATCCATCTGCTGTCAGTCGAACATATAGTATTTTATATTATCGGCAAAAGCTGCGAGATCATGTCGTCATCATGGGGCTTATAGTCGCTCCGTGTGCTCGGGCTGGGGAAAGTTAATCCGTTCTGCCTCTTTCTCTCTCATTTTCCCCTTTATCCTCGGGGATGTGAATACTGTCTGGCTGTGTGGAGCTGGTGGTTCAGTTTGCCTTCGCAACCACAGTGTCCTTCTCGAGCAGGGAGGCTGGGAGAGAGAGAGAGAGAGAGAGAGAGAGAGAGAGAGAGAGAGAGAGAGAGAGAGAGAGAGAGAGAGAGAGAGAGAGAGAGAGAGAGAGAGAGAGAGAGAGAGAGAGAGAGAGAGAGAGAGAGAGAGAGAGAGAGAGAGAGAGAGAGAGAGAGAGAGAGAGAGAGAGAGAGAGAGAGAGAGAGAGAGAGAGAGAGAGAGAGATCAGGACTACGTGTGATGCAGGCTCCATTGTGACGTCAACGACCCTGTTCTATTTATAGTGGCGCGGCGTAAGATTTCATTCAGGAAAACAAGGTGGACTGGAGAGAGAGAGGGTGGGAGAGGGAGGAGGGGATAGAGACTGGGAGAGAGATGAAAATGGGAAGAGAACTATAGGCGTGTGTGCGCGCTCTGCGTGCGTGTGTGCGTCAAGTGATTGATTGATTGATTGATTGATTGAAAACTGTATTAACAGATTGCAGAATGGGTACAATACAGTACAGCTCAATACACACAATTGTTAAGGGGATGCAGACCAGAGAAAGACTTTCGTCTTGTTTACATCAGGGTCCCCCATTTTCAATTCATCAGGACATATATGACATACATGACATACAGATAGACAGTTTGTGATACAAAAAGAGTCCAGAAAAGAGAGTATATACATTTGACGTAAAAACTGTACATTGGAGGAGGTTGGGTGGGTGGGGGGGGGGGGGGGTGGGGGGGGCGGACACTGTACAACTGTACAAGCAAAACTGTACATTGGAATATTGACAAAACCATACTAGGTAATTTACTGTACATTGGAGGGGGTTGGGTTAGGACATTTACAGGGGCCAGTTTCGAATTGCAGTCTCCCGTAGGTGTTCTTTGAGAGTGGTTTTGAAAGTGGGTAGTGATTCACATTCCTTTACAGCTTTGGGTAGGGCGTTCCACATTGATGTGGCATAATTGCGACACGTGTTTAGTCATCCCTTGGACTACATTTATGTTGTATATCTTCTATAATTCATATTCTATAAATAAATCAAAATCTTGATTGATTGATGATTGAAAACTTTAATTAACAGATTGCAGAATGGGTACAGTACAGTACAGCTCAATACACACAATTGTTAAGGGAATGCAGACCAGATAAAGACTTTTGTGACATCCTCCGGGCACGACGCAATTAACACAAGTAGATTTCTTGAACTGATTTTAATGAAGCTTGTTCATTCTCCATCCAAACCGTAGAAAATCTGTATAACATACAAATGCATACAAAAGATACCATTAACATTGAAAGTCCATTAAACCATGGTCAGAACATCACTGTAACATATACCAAAATCATCATCCAAAACAATCAATACCTTATTGGCTGCGTGCCAGTATAAGAGAACATTGATGCGTTATGGTAGTATGTCTTTGATCCTTATCTTGGAAGATTGTCTTGTTAAGTTGTCTTGATGGATTGTCCTTTGCTTATTAAGATCGACAGGTAAGTCAATAATCCATCCAAGTTCATTGTCGCAACTCAAGAGAAAGAGGGTGGAAACACGTCACCGGATACCAGGTGTGCCAAGTCTCGTGAGATGAAATAATTGCGCAAAAAAATCGAAAAATAGTGCGCTACTAATATATATCTTGTATAAACCAATAAGAAATACAGTGAAATACAATTTAGTGTATTATTACTAATATACAAAAATAAGCATATAAAATTGTAAACGAAAATAACTATATTAACCAACTGTTAATCAACTGTTAACCAATCTTGCATCCAGTTGTCTCAAAACTTTTAGTTGATTCGAGTCGTATTGGGCTACTTTTAACTTAATTGGTCGAGAGCATGTTTTCCTATGTCTTCCATCTCCTAGCTCGCTCAACCGGAAGCTCACGAGTCTCTATAAGAACGTGTGTTTCTGGTGTTGAATCCGGTGGACGTTGATTCAGGAACAGTGTCAGAGCTTCTAGACCCTGTATGGCAGCAGACCAGGCTGCAGAAACAAATTAGTGGGAGGGCATAAAATGTTCTCGGGGGGGCACAATGGTTTTTCAACACAGGTTCCCTTTTATACGTTTCAGCTGGGACAACGACGCTGTGGCTTGCTTGGCGTTGCCCACGGTGCTGAACTAAACAGCAGAGAGGCAATTGAAAAATCAAATTTCTCTCTCTCTTAAGAACATTCACTTATACAAAAACAGACTGAACGGATATATATAACAGACCTGCTGGGGCAGCGGACTGAGAGCAGGGGACACAGACAGGCTGGATAAGATGGTCAGGAAGGCCAATAGCGTGGTTAGGGTGTAGCTGGACGCCCTAGCGAGGGTGGCGGAGAGGAGGAGCCTTGCTAAGCTCCAGGCCATCAGGGAAAACCCCTCCCACCCACTATACACAGACTTGGCTGACAGGAGGAGCATGTATTGTTATAGGCTCACACTACCTAAATGCAGCACTGAACGGCACAGGAAGTCCTTCATTCCGACAGCCATCAGACTATACAATGCATCACTGTGCCTCACTGCATCACTGAGCAAAGAGTGACAGTTACCATCTTCCTGGACTCTTACTTTTTAAACAGCACTGTGCAATATTACACCTACTGTAGACTTCAGTATATTTTTACTGTATTTATTTACTGTATCTTTTATTCTATTTTTATTCTATTTCATTTTATTCTATTCTTAGGCCATTTGTTTTGTTATTCTTATTCGTGACTTGTTCTGTCTAAATGTTTAATGTTGAGTGATTTGGAGTGTCAAATTTCCCTCAGGATAATACATTTCTATTCTATTCTATTCTATATCTTTGAAAAGTCTCCATTTATTCAACACTTCTGAATTCACTGACAAACTGAACTGAACTGACAAAAATAAAGTGCATAAAAAAGCAAACAAAATTCCTCCACAGGCTACTCACCATCATTAGTAGAGCGGCAAGCGGCGTTTTGGGACAGAGTGAAATCTTCTTAAAACACTGCCCCTCCACTCATTCCTGAACTTTTTTGTTAAGTCCTTCTCAAATGCCAACTGAATTAAATTGGCCTTGCGTCGATGAAGCATACTAAGGCGATGTTCTGTAAAGATGTTCTTGAGGGTAGAAAACGAATTCTCACAGAGTGCCGTGCTAGCTTCAGTAGTGTTGTTGTTGACATCAGTGCCCACTAGGGCTAAGCATTTGGATAGTCTACTTTGATTGACCAAAAAAAAAAAAAAAAAAAAAAATTCAGGGTGGGCACAGCTGACTCAGTGGGCGGGCCAGGCCCCCCAATGCCCGCCCATGGTGCCGGGTCTGTATGGCAGGGGTGTCAAACTCATTTTCACAGAGGGCCACATCAGCATTATGGTTGCCCTCAAAGGGCCAAAGACCGTATAAATGTTAATGTAATGTAAAATAAATGTAGCTACACATTTACATATTGTTAAACATGGTGTTTCTGTATTTATTACTTATTCAAGTTATACATATTGCATATTCATTTGCATAAATGTAAAAATATATGTTAGCTTATGTTATTTTAACAAATAATTTTAGTCTATCAGAACCCCATATTACTCCACCAATCAATGATCAAACCATTCAAGTAAATAACAAAGAAGAATAGCATCAAATACAAGCTATGACATTAAGTTTGTTCAAAACCTTTTTGTCACAGTCAAGAGGGGCAGAACTAACAACTGTGAGCTGCAAAGAACACGTGGGACAGATGTAGCAGATGTTACAAAAACAAATGGCTGCACACAACCTTGCAGAGGCCATACATCCAACTAATGGAAGATAGTTTAATTAACTTTAATTAACAGATTGCAGAATGGGTACAGTACAGTACAGCTCAATACACACAATTGTTAAGGGGATGCAGACCAGAGAAAGACTTTCGACTTGTTTACATCAGGGTCCCCCATTTTCAATTCGTAATGAAATTGCTATTATGTGTCTGCATGAACACACAACTGTAACTGTACTCAAAAATAACAAAATAAGGGTTGTCTCAGTTCACAACTATATTGGTCAAGTTTTGGGTGGGACTTGTTTGCGTCCCTACAGCTTCTTATTCAATTGAGCGAGATGCTCGGTTATGTCACACAGCCAGTGTCTGACAGTTCAGACAATATTTCTTCAACCCTTTGTTACCTATTCCGCCTGGATCGTTTTTGTATTTTGGGCTGTAAAATTGTCAAAGAATGTCTGAGGAGTAAGTGCTTTTGGCTTTTTTCCTTTGTTACCTCAGATGTTCAACATACATGTATGTGTAAGAATGTGTAATAACTAAGGCTGTCAAAGTTAAAGCTTTATTAACGCATTAACCCACAATTATTTTAACAGAGTTGTCTATCTCTTCCTCAGGGACTCTTTCTGCATCACCACGGGAGATGATATTCTCCATAAAGGTACAGTAGTCCTTGTAATAATTTCCATCTTTGTTCAGTCTTCTTTCCAGACCTTTCAGGCGGTGGATAGCGCTGTTCTTGTTGTTAGGTAGCTCTGGTCGTTCTCCTTTGAACGGCAGGGGCATCTCATAGTTTTCCTTCTGTGTGTTATTTTCTTTCAGCTTCGACAGGAGCTTCAGGTCATCTTGTGAGATGGGATTATCTTCCTTGGACCTTTCTGAGAAGTCGGACTCGAGGACCTTTAGGCTTTCTGTAGGGGTCACTTCTTTCCCTTTGAGCCGATTTACATAGTGTACTTCTGTTCGAAGGTTGATTGAAGACTCAACATCCGGTGTCACTTGTTTTACCTCTATATGATGACTAATGGGGATTCTGTTTGAACTCCCTGCATCTGCCAGGACCCTGACGAGCTCTGAAGTACTTTCACCCAAGAGGGGGACTACAGTTCTTGGTGCAGAGAGCACATACGGGGAAGGAGGTCTTGTAGGAGCAGGCATTTGGTTGACTGTTCTCCTCTCACTATCCACTTTGATGTTTAGCTTCTCTCCTTTTTTTTCGCCACTTGGTCGTACACTTGGATTCTCGCTTGGGCTGCAATAGACTTTTCATTTCCTCCAGTTGCTGTACCCTTCTTCTCCTGTCCTCCAGGGCTTTGTGCTGCGATACCAATTGAGCTTTGATTGTAGCTTCCTCTTCCTCCAGCCTCTGTATTTCTCTTTGTTCTTGGTCTTGCTCTTTTGTTAGCTTGAGAACAGCTTGGCCTGCAGCGACATCGGCAGCAGCTTCTTGATGTCTTACTGTGGACCCATTTGATCGTACAGAGGTCTTCTTTGAGTTAGAGAAGCGAGAGTTGATGCTTGCGTGGAATAGAAAACCTGCTTCAGTCCAGTCATCTTCTTCTTCAGGTGTATGTCCATCCAGTAGGCTTGAGGCTCTTTTGTAGATGAACCGGGACATTTGGGAGCACAGATCGACTCTCCGACGGGTTTCCTTATCTGGCATTTCAACTTGTCGTAATTCTTCATATGTGCGCTGGACGTCAGCGGAGAAACGACGGGTATCAGTAATGACTGTTTCGAGTTCCTCAGTTACTGTCTTAGTTTGTGATAGTATCTCCTTGGCGTCTCTCACATTATTCTTCCATCTCCTATATACGACTTGGAACCTTCGCTGGAGTCCTATAATTTTCTCCTCTTGCATCTCTCTGCCCTTCTCTGTCAGAGTTATGATTCTTCCACTTTTTCTTGTATTCCTTTCAGCAGTGTCGCCGTCTTTATACCTTTCGGGCTGCTCTTGGGAATCTTCTTTGTTTCTGGGTTTCTCTTTAACCTGTTCGATAATCTGTTCCTTTTGAGCTATTGTGTCATCTTCTTGTTCTAGCTCAGTAATCTCTCCATTACGTGACATGTTGAAGGCTATGTGTAAATGTCAAGTTAATATGTGAGGATAATAAGTGTATAAGCCTTACTATTATTACTTGAAGTGCGATTACTTAATTAATTGCTTAGTTATAAATGTAGACTTAATTAACCAAGGTAGTTTATTTAACTATGCTGGTAGACTTATTTATACCAGGCCAGTTGACTTATTTAACTGGGCTGGTTGACTTATTTATACCAGGCTAGTTGACTTATTTAACTGGGCTGGTTGACTTATTTATACCAGGCTAGTTGACTTATTTAACTGGGCTGGTTGACTTATTTATACCAGGCTAGTTGACTTATTTAACTAGGCTGGTTGACTTATTTATACCAGGCTAGTTGACTTATTTAACTGGGCTGGTTGAATTATTTATACCAGGCTAGTTGACTTATTTAACTGGGCTGGTGGACTTATTTATACCAGGCTAGTTGACTTATTTAACTAGGCTGGTTGACTTATTTATACCAGGCTAGTTGACTTATTTAACTGGGCTGGATGACTTATTTATACCAGGCTAGTTGACTTATTTAACTGGGCTGGTTGACTTATTTTATACCAGGCTAGTTGACTTATTTAACTAGGCTGGTTGACTTATTTATACCAGGCTAGTTTACTTTACTAATGTAGGCTGAATTCCCCTTTAATCTATATGTATCAAATAAGGTTGATCAATGAAATTGCACTTTTAAACCTCAAAGCTCTTATTTCAATACATGCATAAATGGGATCTAAGCTACAGAAAGTAGGATGCTTCAAAAAACATTACAAAAACACATGGACAAAGGCAACACCTTGTGGTTGTGTCTCACTTCTCTCACCCTTCTAATACTGTAACTGAGGGGTACAATTCCCTGACTGTATTACTAGATATGATACTTACTACCACTACCTTTGTACTTAATATTCGGCCACCCAGTACTCGGCATAAATATATTATGATGAACACTGTCACGTAGATGAAACGGATCCAACACAAATGTACGAATTAGAAATAGGTCTTTATTTCTACACAGCGATGGTGTGTAGAGCAAGCACTTAATCAAATCAATCACATTTATGAATGGGAATTAGTATGCACTTTTATGGCAAGAGTATTCGTCGGTATATCAATAGAGAATGTCCAATCTCTGAAGGCGCAGGTGGTACATATACGACCTGGAATAGTTAAGGAATAATAGCAATGATACTTCAATGATTATAGAACTGGATACACTAGGGGGGAATTCCGGTCGCTTGTAAGACAACTGGAGAAGGGGGGGGGGGGTAGAGTCTGGCTGTATCCGTCTGGCCGAGGGTATCCTGGGAGAACCCACGGTTGTGCGGCTCGGTGCCTCAGCGATCCTCGATCCACAGATGAAAGCAGTTGGACTCTCTGTGGGTCGGCTTCCTCCGGTCCACGATGGAGAGACGTGAAGCGACCTCGTCGTGTAGAGCGTCTCCTCACCTGTCGTCCTCTCCGGGGGGGGGTTTCCAACACACGGCAGTGTTGGTCTTTATCCATAGAATAATCACTGTATACAAAGCATAATCCGTGCCTGGGAAGGCGGGCTGTCGTCGGTAGAATAATCCGGTATGCAGGTCCACTCGCTCGTCGGCTCTGGGGCTCCTCGGGTGCAGCCTCACATGGGGTCGGCCACCCTGGATAAGCAGCCAGTTCTCTGCCCGAAACGATGGGGTACTGACTACGATAGTATTCTCACCGCACGAAGCACTACATATGAATAGACTATTATTAGCTTAATAGACTACGTCCAACTCGACGATATAGTGCCAAATATGACTATTCAAATATTAATATACACGATGTCTCAATACCGATGGTAGGCCGAACTTGGCCTTACTCCCACACGTGGCGTCGCGGGGAGGCTTTACGTCTGTCACTCTATTGGAGGGTAAGAAACTGGACTAAAAAGAAAGTCCTACTTTAGTAGCGCAGTATATATACGCACTATGAACAAATAGTACCGTTAGTGGTGCGGTAGCCAGATTCCTACGCGGAACTAGGACTTGTTCGTACATGTTGAGCGGTACGCTTGAACTGGGTCTGGGGGGTATGGCAGCCTGGCACCAAGGTCTCGACCAATAGTAGAATGGAGACTATTATGGGATGTTCAGTAGGCTAGAATGGATATTCAATGCATATTGTACAAGGAATATACAAGGGATATCAAGGAATATTAGAGAATATACAAATACAATTAAATATATATATATAAATAAATATATATATTCGGTTTAATCTGGCCCTTCACAACAGCCACCCCCTGATTGGTCCCAGACCTAATCAGTTAAGCAGAGACAGATTAATCGCGTTGTCTATTTACACATAAGGGTTTGCTGTAGGGGTCAGTCAACTTCACAAAGTCATAGGGTTATGGGGTCATGGTCATCATCGATTGTGTCTGGGAGTCGGGGCAGTTCTATGAGCCTCGCCACGGGACGGGTGTAAGTGCGACCCTGGACAAGCACTTCAGCTGCTCGGACCTTGCCGTCGGCACCGGTGATCACTTTGCTTACGCGGCCGGCCGGCCACATAGCTCTGGGCAGTGATTGATCAATAATCATGACGACCGTTCCTTCTGTCAAATTGTCTCTCTCCTTTACCCACTTCTGGCGGGTCTGTAGAGACGGTAGGTAGTGCAGTAGGAATGTCCTTTGTTGTGCACTCTCTATGGTAGTGCAATCATCTATGTTGGGGTCTGCGGAGATAACAGTGCTCAATCCACAGAACACAGGCTTCTTATTCTCAGCCTCCTCCTGACTGGCTTCCCTCGGGATAGGCGTGGGCCACTCTCCTTCCGGGAGCTTTAGGAATGCTGGGCCGTCACTGTAGACATTGCGACGGGTGAGGTCATCTAGGGGCATTCCCCGGGTGATGACGTCAGCTGGGTTCTGTTTTGTATCAACGTAGCGCCACTCTGTTTCTCCGGTTAACTCTTCGGTTAAGTCTTGAATCTCGGTGACTCTGACTCCCACGAAGACTTTGTACTTGCATGAGTCCGATTTGATCCAGGCGAGTGCTGTCGTGGAATCTGACCACAGGATTGTTCTAGACACCGGTATGGTGAGCTCACGTTGGATGAGCGTGGCTAGGTGCGCTCCGGCTAGGGCTGCGCAGAGCTCTAGACGTGGGATAGATTGTTGCTTGCGTGGGGCTATTCTCGAGCGGGCGAGGACAAATGCTGTGTAGATCTCTCCCCCCTCTTCTTGGGCCCGCAAGTAGGCTACTGATCCGTATGCGACCTCTGAGGCGTCACTGAAGACGTGTAAGTCCATTTTACATGTCTCTGGCCTCACCGTGGGTGGGAAGTAGCTTCGGCGCATATTAACGCCTGGGAGTGAGTGGAGCTCCATCTCCCACTCTCTCCAGGTGGATGCAAGGTGTGCGGGAATGGGGTCGTCCCAGCCCTGGTCCTTGTCCCACAATGCTCGTACAATCATTTTTGCCCTGGTGGTGTACGGTAGAATACATCCTAGCGGGTCATATTGTAGGGCGAGTGTTGTGTACACACTCCGTCTGGTGGTCGGCGCCGCCGCCGGCCTTCCCTGCTCCGTAGTCAGGGGCTTGTGTCTGTAGTGAAGCGAATCTGTTTTGAATCGCCACACCAATCCCAGGGTCATCTCCCGGGCTTCTCCCGGGATTGTAGCCATCCAGGTCTCGCTGCTGGCTGCCTTGTCCTCGGAGGAGAGGCTGCGCAGTACTTGCGGATCGCTGCTGGCCCACTGCCTGAGATCAAAGCCGCCTTTGATCAATGAGGCGCGGAGTTTAATCAGGAGAGCCTCGGCTTCTTCCTGGGTTGAAAGGCTTTGTAGACAGTTGTCTACGTAGAAGCTGTTCTTTACGCTGTGTCGGACCTCTTCGTCCGCTGCTGGGTCCTCTGCTACATGTTTCTGTAGTGCAAATGTAGCACAGCAGGGGCTGCACGTCGTTCCGAAGGGGAGGACTTCCCATTGGTAGATGGCTGGGTGCTCATCTCCTGGCTTCTCTCTCCATAGGAACCGTAACAGGGGCTTGTCCTCCTCTACTAATCTCACCTGCAGGAACATTCCTTTAATGTCCCCGCTGATGGCCACCTTTTCCGGGCGGAAGCGGAGTAGAACGCCAAGTAGGGAGGGGCCGAGTGTGGGACCGGGCAGTAACTCTTTATTCAGATTTTGGGATCCGATCTGGTAGCTGCAGTTAAATACTATGCGGTCTTTACCGTTGTGATGGACCTTGTGGTGAGGCACGTACCACGATTCAGTGGTCTGGTCAGCCTCTTTAATGTCCATCTTTGTGACGTGTCCCGCTGTGATGAGCTTCTCAATCTCAGCGCGGTATACACTCTCTTGGGCGGGGTTCTTGGCTAAGCGCCGCTCCGTGTTCAGCAGGTACCGTTCTGTGGCGTCTGTCTTGGCGTGGAAAGTAGGCATTCCTTCTCGCCGCAGGAGTGGCGTGGCGTATCTCAACACGCCATTGACCGGGACTCTCTTGGTCCCTGTCTCGAGGAGGTGAATGGCGTAAATGTCATCTTCAGAGCGAATGTCTTTCTTTCCGTTCTTAAAGGGCATTTGTTCCAAGGTCCATAACCGCTCTACGTGTTGCAGGAGTGCGGTTTCTCCCTCTGTGACTCGGGAGTGGAGACATCTAGTGGCTGTACTTCGGTTGAGAGATTTGGCGAGCGGGCCTTGGAGAGTCCATCCCAAACGGGTCTCGACTGCTGCAGGACAGCCTCGGGGTCCGGTATGAACCCGGTCTATCGGGACAATGAGGTCTGCATGGTCGGAGCCTATCAACAGGGTCGGCATAGCATTGTCTATGAGCGGGATCGGTAACTTGCGCAGATGTGCATATTTCTCCATCAGCTTGGCGACGGGGTATGTGTACCGCGACAGTCCTATTTCTTGGCTGGTGAAAGCGTCTGTAATCTGGTACCGTCGCTCAGGCTGGCCGCTTGCTGCGATAGAGAATGAGACATTCTCGCCCTTTATCGTCTTCAAATCTCGTCTTATTGTCCGAATTGTCATTTGGGTTTCGCTTCCCCGCAGCCCTAGCTGGGCCGCAGCGGAGGCGAGCAGAAGGGTCTTCTCTGACCCGTCATCGAGGACGGCGTAAGTGTCCAGGACTTTATTCTGGTAGCTTAGTGTCACACGCACTACTTTTAGGAGTACTCGGGCTCCACTGCTGCTGGCGGGATCGATGTACATGACGCTCGCTTTGCTGCTGGATGGTGCGGGTGAAGGGCGCCGTCTGTTACTGTCGTGAAGTATGTCCAGATGGGCTCCATCGCACTTGGTGCACCTTTTCTTTAAGTGGCATTCGGCTGCCATGTGTGAGCGCGCACAGCGAAAACAGCGCTTGTTGGACTTTATCCATTGACTTGCTTCCTCCGCGTTCAGCTTGGGGAAGGAGTCACATTGCGCTAGCCAGTGTTCTTTCTCACAGTAGGGGCACACTATCTTCCACTTCTCCGTTCTGGAGGGGGTACTGTGGCTCCTGCTGCTCGGTACTGACTCCGATTGGTGCATCACAGTCACCGATCTTCTTCCATCATTTAGTCGTCTGGTTCCTTCTCTGGAGCCAGGGGTGCTCCGTCCGAATGTATCTAGCCGTAGGCTGCTGACTTCTCTCGCCAGGAAGTCTGCTAGATCGAGGAGGTTCGGTTCGGGGCCATTCGGGTCTCGGTGGTCTCTCTGCCGCCTAAAACGCTCCTGTCGAGCGGGCGGCAGCTTCTCCAAGATCCTTTCCACATTTGAGTTGGCGTAAAGTTCATGCCTCCCCTTCTCTCTCTGCGCTCCCAACATCCCTACCAGGGACTGCACTCTGATGGACAGGTCGTCCAGTGCTCAATTGTCTATTGCTGGGGGTAAGCGGTCGATGTGTCGGATCTCCTGGATCACGTAATCCCATATGCGCCCATACCTCTGGTCCAATGCTACCAGCGCTGCTGTGTATGGGGTGGTGGAAGTCGCGTAGGCGAGCGCTATATTATGTGCGCGGGGTACCTTTAAGTGCTTCAGTAGGATGGCGTATTTATGGCGTTCATCCAATACATCCACCAACATGGTCTCCAGACACATGCGGAGTTCTGTATACTGGGCCCGGTTCTCTTGGGTAAAGTCGGGTACCATAGGCGTGCCAATGTATGACGCTGACTGTGGATACATCGGCGAGCGTTGGGGGAGAGGCCTCCTAGGCGAGTCTCCTCCCGCTCCTTGGTATGGGCTGGTACTGGCAGTGTACCATGGCCCGCTTGTCCAGGTGCTGTTCCTCGGTGCGGGTCGTGCGTCGTGCTCACCCGGGTATAGAGTCGGGGGTCTGTAGCGCAGCTCCGCGGGAGTATAGCCTGGGCTGTACCGGACCTCCTGGTCCGGTAGAGTACTGTGCTGTCGTCGGGCGAGGTTCTCCTCCTCTTCCTCTTCGTCTTCAGTTAGGTCATCCAGTGCTTGTAGTCTCTGGTTTAGCCTCTCCACAGGATATGCTGCTCCTTCCCGGTTGCTAGGTCTCGCTTGGACCGGTGGGGGGAGGTGGTCTGTGGGGGGTATAGACCTCGTCTGTTGGTCAAGTTCAGGGTTGTTTACTCGGCTAGGGGATGCCGCCCTGGAGGTGTGTCTAGACGAGTTCCTGGAGCCTCTGGCGGAGGGAGAGGGTGTTGTCCGTCTGATCAGCTGTTCTATTAGTTGCGCTTGCTGTCTGTCGCGCTCTGCGTCCCGTAGAGCACCAGCAGCTGCTCGCTGGCTGTCTGCTCGGTCTCGGGCCACATTCTCTTCACTCTGAATGCGTCTTATTTCTAGACGTATATGCTCTTCTTCGCTCCGCTGCTGGATCTGCAGTCGGTCGCGTTCAGCAGCGGCGTTCAGGCTGATGAGGAAGGCCTGCTGTAGGGTCCTCTCTGCCTCGCTGGGGGAAGGCGGTTGTATAGGGGAGCCTTCCCTCGGGGTACTCCTTGCGGAGCCTTGGAGCTCTATCTCCACGGTGCTCTCCCCGTCTTCTTCCGTGCCGAGTTCTCTCTCGGTAGCGTTGTATTCCTCCTGGGACTCATCGGGGACTACTTCTTCAGTACTGGCGGGGTGTGAAGTCATGTCTGGTTCCCACTGGTCCCCACCGTGAACTTGGTCAGTTACATTAGAACCCGTAGGGGCCTCTATGGTCGGGGTAGTCTGGGCGTTGGGGTTAGACATACTTTTACTTTCTAGTTTTACCGCGTTTACTGGTAGTAGAAGACTAGGTTGTTGACTGACAGCGTAAGCCTCTAAGTACTGAGGGAGCCGTCGTTCGCGCTGCGGGCGTTGGTTAGGAGGATCGTTTCGTGGAGTGTTCATCATAGGCCATTTCAATATTAATAACACTATATTAATATTACACTAATTACCCTCCGGCTCGAAGGACCAATTGTAACTGAGGGGTACAATTCCCTGACTGTATTACTAGATATGATACTTACTACCACTACCTTTGTACTTAATATTCGGCCACCCAGTACTCGGCATAAATATATTATGATGAACACTGTCACGTAGATGAAACGGATCCAACACAAATGTACGAATTAGAAATAGGTCTTTATTTCTACACAGCGATGGTGTGTAGAGCAAGCACTTAATCAAATCAATCACATTTATGAATGGGAATTAGTATGCACTTTTATGGCAAGAGTATTCGTCGGTATATCAATAGAGAATGTCCAATCTCTGAAGGCGCAGGTGGTACATATACGACCTGGAATAGTTAAGGAATAATAGCAATGATACTTCAATGATTATAGAACTGGATACACTAGGGGGGAATTCCGGTCGCTTGTAAGACAACTGGAGAAGGGGGGGGGGGGGTAGAGTCTGGCTGTATCCGTCTGGCCGAGGGTATCCTGGGAGAACCCACGGTTGTGCGGCTCGGTGCCTCAGCGATCCTCGATCCACAGATGAAAGCAGTTGGACTCGCTGTGGGTCGGCTTCCTCCGGTCCACGATGGAGAGACGTGAAGCGACCTCGTCGTGTAGAGCGTCTCCTCACCTGTCGTCCTCTCCGGGGGGGGGTTTCCAACACACGGCAGTGTTGGTCTTTATCCATAGAATAATCACTGTATACAAAGCATAATCCGTGCCTGGGAAGGCGGGCTGTCGTCGGTAGAATAATCCGGTATGCAGGTCCACTCGCTCGTCGGCTCTGGGGCTCCTCGGGTGCAGCCTCACATGGGGTCGGCCACCCTGGATAAGCAGCCAGTTCTCTGCCCGAAACGATGGGGTACTGACTACGATAGTATTCTCACCGCACGAAGCACTACATATGAATAGACTATTATTAGCTTAATAGACTACGTCCAACTCGACGATATAGTGCCAAATATGACTATTCAAATATTAATATACACGATGTCTCAATACCGATGGTAGGCCGAACTTGGCCTTACTCCCACACGTGGCGTCGCGGGGAGGCTTTACGTCTGTCACTCTATTGGAGGGTAAGAAACTGGACTAAAAAGAAAGTCCTACATTAGTAGCGCAGTATATATACGCACTATGAACAAATAGTACCGTTAGTGGTGCGGTAGCCAGATTCCTACGCGGAACTAGGACTTGTTCGTACATGTTGAGCGGTACGCTTGAACTGGGTCTGGGGGGTATGGCAGCCTGGCACCAAGGTCTCGACCAATAGTAGAATGGAGACTATTATGGGATGTTCAGTAGGCTAGAATGGATATTCAATGCATATTGTACAAGGAATATACAAGGGATATCAAGGAATATTAGAGAATATACAAATACAATTAAATATATATATATAAATAAATATATATATTCGGTTTAATCTGGCCCTTCACAACAAATACATTTACAATAATACCCTTTGTTAGAACACTAAACTTATAAGTGTTCAACCTTATGGCTTTCTTGCAAATATAGCTCTGTGCAACTGTTTGCCTTGTTAGTACATCTACAATATTACCCTTTGTTAGATCACTACTTCTTATAAGTGTCCAACCTTATGGCTTTTCTTGCAAATATATCTCTTGATGCAACTTTTTGCCTTTTTAGTGGTGGAGAAAGTGAGTTGAAACTTTACACAGATGCCGTCATTCCCGATGCTGTAGTTCGATGAGCGTTGACTTGAACACCGGCGCCATCTTGTGGTTTACACCGTGGTCCATCCCATGCGCTGCTTCATGACGAGCGAGACGAAGACCAGCGGCGCCATCTTGCTTCCACTTGACTTCGCGTAGACAGTTAAGATTTTACTGTCCTGCTCCTTAAGATTTTACTGTGACATCCTCCACGACGCAATTAACACGAGTAGATTTCTTGAACTGATTTTAATGAAGCTTGTTCATTCTCCATCCAAACCGTAAAATCTGTATAACATACAAATGCATACAAAAGATACCATTAACATTGAAAGTCCATTAAAATCATGGTCAGAACATCACTGTAACAATGTAACATATACCAAAATCATCATCCAAAACAATCAATACCTTATTGGCTGCGTGCCAGTATAAGAGAACATCGATGCGTTATGGTAGTATGTCTTTGATCCTTATCTTGGAAGATTGTCTTGTTAAGTTGTCTTGATGGATTGTCCTTTGCTTATTAAGATCGACAGTTAAGTCAATAATCCATCCAAGTTCATTGTCGCAACTCAAGAGAAAGACGGCGGAAACATGTCACCGGATACCAGGTGTGCCAAGCCTAGTGAGATGAAATAATTGCGCAAACAAATAGAAAAATAGTGCGCCACTAATATATATCTTATATAAACCAATAAGAAATACAGTGAAATACAATTGAGTGTATTATTACTAATATACAAAAATAAGCATATAAAATTGTAAACGAAAATAACTATATTAACACTATGTGGACCGTCCACGAGTTAACTCGTGATTCGATTCCACCCGTTGAGGACCAGAGCCACGAGTTAACTCATGGCGAGTTGTTATTGTTATAACGTTATTAACGTCCGCGATCGACATGCAGGACCTACCCACATATTTGATTTTCGAAACATGCAATACCGGCCAGATCCGCTTAGGGGCGACATCGCTCCACTGCAGTATCATTGAGGGCGATT
The DNA here is from genome assembly GCF_963971535.1 of Notolepis coatsorum. NCBI lineage: Eukaryota > Metazoa > Chordata > Actinopteri > Aulopiformes > Paralepididae > Notolepis > Notolepis coatsorum. The sequence continues at coordinate 86,257,366 of NC_140174.1, read as the reverse complement.
GAAAAAAAAATCTTTTCACTGTCTGTGGGCGTTTCATATGAGCCTCGGTTCCAAACGAAGACCCTCCATCTTTGATCCCGTTACCGAACGCATATTTCAGCCTGGAATAATGGGATTTATGATTAGCCAATGGACATATCGATCTACCAGATTCCGATGACTAATGACGAAATGCTGCCGGCAATCACATGGCCTGACGGTAGGATACTATTCCCCCAAATTACAGCTGGATTGGACATTGTTTTAAAATGTAACGTGATCGATCAGTGAAAATGGCTACTTGAACACACACTGTATTGCTAATCAATAATACTGATCGGCGTCCCCGGCCGCCCCCCTTTTCATCCATAGATGCTCTGTAATAGTCCGGATGCTACGCAGTGTGTTTTATTTCATTCGTATATATACAGCAGAAATGGCGTTTGATATAACGGCGCCAATGTTTAGCCTATTATCTAGCTCCCCAGAAAAAAGACGAGACGAAAAGTGCGATAAACCTTATATTCACGACGCTATAAAATGACAACCAACCGATGGATTTTTATTTTCTTTAAGCCATTATGAAGGCACGGTTTATGCACTCAAGTGACAATGAGAATGGACAGATAGCAATAATATAAATTATATATATATATATATAGCTGTTAGAAAGTACATTGGTTTGTAAACAAACCTCTGTCCTCTGGCCTATAAATCGGCGCAAGACTGTGGTCGCCAAAGTGTTAACCAACTGTTAACCATAGCTGCAGTTACAACTAATCTAAACTAATCATGACATACAGATATACAGTACTGTTACATTTGTGACATACAAGATATGCAAATATACAGTATCTCACTATCGCGTCTCTGCTTGTTCATTACTGGACAAAATAACTACAAATACCTCCATCAAACACCTGACCAATCACATCTACCACTTCAGTGCTAGTGCACTGAACTATCCACACAAACACACATAAGCACACACACGACACGCACGCTGTGCACTAGCAGCCACTTTAACATGAGCGGGCACACACTCATGCCGCACTCACCCACACTTATTGCCAAAAGGAAAGGCCACTTTAAATTAGTATAGCAACAGTAACAGTGTATTGCACTACCAAAGCTACCTAGCATGTCCTATATGCTCTGTAAATAACTATGTACAGATACCGAGATGTCACACCATGTTACCTGTTACCTGTTATTGCACAATGTTGTTTTTATTGGATTCTATTATATGTTGTACCACTGTATTGCACATCGTTGCGGGCAAGACCACCCGCATTTCATTGTATACTTGTATGCCGTGACAAATAAAACTCTTGACTTGACTATCTCCTCACCAACCCTCTGTTATGGTTCCTATCACTGTCATATTGTTCCTAACCCTCTGTTATGGTTCATATCACTGTCACATTGTTCCTAACCCTCTGTTATGGTTCCTATTGCTGTCACATTGTTCCTAACCCTCTGTTATGGTTCATATCACTGTCACATTGTTCCTAACCCTCTGTTATGGTTCATATTGCTGTCACATTGTTCCTAACCATCTGCCATCATATCACTGTCACATTGTTCCTAACCCTCTGTTATGGTTCCTATCGCTGTCACATTGTTCCTAACCATCTGTCATGGTTCCTATCACTGTAACATTGTTCCTAACCATCTGTCATGGTTCCTATCACTGTAACATTGTTCCTAACAATCTGTCATGGTTCCTATCACTGTCACATTGTTCCTAACCCTCTGTTATGACTCCTATTTCTGCAATATTACTGTGATGTGGTCATTGTGGTTCTTCTTACAAGCAGTAATGAGTTGTGTGTAATACACAACCCCGTCATGTCAAAAATCTATCGTTGGCCGTTTAATAAATGATTCATGTATGGTGGCGCATGTTCCGTCTCTCTCCTTTCCAACACATGACCCCTAGACTGCTGACCAGTCACCTGCTATGGCACGCTGTGTGATTTAAAACTTGTTTTGAACGCTGACAAAACAAAACTTGTGTTGTTTTCAAATGCAAAGCCCATAGCCTCCGTTACAGCTGTTGAGTTTCGCTGCCTATCTATGGCTCTGCTGCTGCATAGTTCAACCTGGACACAACCTCTGTCTGTCTATGGCTCCGGACGACAGAGGGGAGGCCACGGTATCTCATGAGCAGCAGACGTGAGTTGGAGGCTGAAGGTCAGAGTGAGCAGACTGCTGACTGGACACCTTTCCCCATCCTGGGAGGAACATGAGGCGCTCAGATCAGACGATATTCATATTTCAGTGAGAGACAGCGCTGAGAGGAAGACGGGGGACAGACAGACGGGGGGCAGACAGACTGTGGAGTTATGTTGCGTTCAGATGATATTTATATTTCATTACAGTAAGAGATGATGCTTAGTGGAAAAGTAGAAAAACCCTTGACTTTTTCAACTGATTTTGTCCTTTAAAATGCCTGTTAAACCTGAGCTGTAACCTTCAAGCTAATTCAGGTTAGCAATAGCATAGCATCAGGTTACAGTAGCATAGCAGCTAGTCTACTACAGGTCATCCGGTTAGCATAGCATCAGGTTAGCATAGCATAATATATTATATTCTACTGCAGGTCATCAAGATTCAAGATCAAGATTCCTTTATTGCGACACAACCAGGTTGGTGACCGGAGTGTATTGAAGCTCTACAGTACATACAACTGGAACATAGATACATTTACCCCCCTAATACAGCACAACATGACACAATAAATACATAAATACAGCACAGCACGACACAGCACAACATAACACACAGAAGTGTCTAGTCCATCAGGTCAGGAGCTTGGTTAGTGTAAGGGGGAGGAGAGAAAGGGGCCAAGGGAGTTCAGGGTCCGAATGGCGGTTGGAAAGAAGCTGTCCTTGAAGCGGGTGGTTTTTGAGAGGATGGACTTGAAGCGCCTACCTGAGGGCAAGGGCTGAAACAGGGGGTGTGCTGGGTGTGAGGGGTCCTTTGCTATTTTTCTGGCGGGGTGGTTGTGCGGGAGGTGAAGATGGAATCCAGGGAGAGAAGGTCATACCCTGTAATGTTAGAGGCCTTGTTTATGATGCGCTGACGTTTTTGAATGGAGTGTTTTTGTGCAGAACCGTAGCAGACTATGATTGATGAGGTGATTATGCTTTGGATGATGGCAGTATAGAATTGGACCATCAGGTGGCGTTTGACCCCGTACTTCCTCAGTTGCCTGAGGAAGTACAGGCACTGCTGGGCCTTTTTCGTGATGGAGGTGATGTTGGTGTCCCATTTTAGGTTATTGTTAATGTGGGTGCCGAGGAATTTGAGTGAGTCCATCAGGGTTATGGATTGGTCAGAGATTGATAGTGGGTGTTTGTATTTTTTTTTGGTAGACCTGAAATCGATTTCCGTGGTTTTGGCTATCAGGTTAGAATAGCAGATATTCTACTGCAGGTCATCAGGTTAGCATAGCAGCTATTCTACTGCAGGTTAGCATAGTATCAGGTTAGCATAGCATAATTCTACTGCAGGTCATCAGGTTAGCATAGCAGCTATTCTACTGCAGGTTAGCATAGTATCAGGTTAGCATAGCAGATATGCTGGTCTCTGACAAGAACAAGTTACAGGTTTAAAAAACCCTCAGCTCGGAACTAGGCAAAATCTGCATATGGCTCGCCGATAACAAACTATCATTACACATGGGCAAAACAGAGTCCATTCTCTTCGGTTCAAATAACAAACTCAGCAAGACCGACGGCTTCTCAGTTACAGTGGGTGACAATATTGTCACAAGAAAAGATGAAATTACCTACCTGGGTTCAATCCTATAGGCCAGGGGTAGGCAACCTTAGGCACGCGTGCCTGCATAGACACGCGGGGGCATTTGCATAGGCACAGGGGGCAACAGTAAAAAAAAAAAAAAATATATACTTTTTTTTTTTTTTTTTTTTTTTTGCTTTGAAATATTATAGTGAAATATTTTGCACTGTTGTCGCATTTATCTTGTTGAAATCCTCCCACAGGTTCTTTTTACTACCACATATTTAATTGAGACCCTTTATTTGTTTATTATTTCAATTTAGCTGGAAATACATTGCTACATCATTCAGTAACATTTGCAGAGCCTTATAACAAAAACATTATTACGGTCACCATTGTGACCAGTGGGATTAATCAACAAATTTTATTATTTATTTTTCTATTTCATTGAACATTGCACATGTTAAAAGCCATATTCTTTACTCAAAATGTGAGTATTACCAAGTCAACTTGTGTTCTTAAAACAATGACAATAAACATAGTTTTATTAGGTTGAAATAATGTGGTTGTGTACTTATTTTTCTGGATTATTATGGATTGAAAACTGAAAACCTTAATGCACAGTAACTGAACTCAATATTTTTAAGTTCTGGTAACTTATTATTATATATTTTTTACAGTGTAGTCTTGCGATCAATCAAAACTTATTTACACGATATACCTCACACTCACCCTCCATTCACATCCTGGTGTTCTCCTGGTGTCCTCCATTAGGCCTGTAGGTGGAGCTATGACAGCCCACGTACAGTACACACACCGATGGTGTGTGATGTGTCCAAAAATGAATGGGCAAATGTGAGTGAAATGGTCACACTGTATGCAGCTGTTTGTCTGCATTGCATTCCCCCCCCCCCAACTCAGATTTAGGGTTGATACAACCATCATAATAATATTGTTAATAATAACGATAATGATGTAATAATGTACAAATTATCATTAAAAATACCTGATTATGAGAAAAAATATTTACGATGCATGGAATATTGTTGAGGCACACTAGTTACAACTATATTTCAAACAGGCACTCCATGTCAAAAAGGTTGCTGACCCCTGCTATAGGCTAATCTTTCCTGTGACAAAATGGCATCCAATGTAATAAAAAAAGTCAACCAACGAACTCGATTCTTGTACCGGATCTCCTCTCTGGTAAACAAGAATACCCTGAAGACTCCGGCAGGAGCACTCATTCAAGGGTACTACGACTATGCTTGCACCTCATGGTACCAAAGCACCTCAAAGGCACTAAAAACAAAATTACAAACATCTCAAAACTAACTGGTCAGACTACTGCTTGACCTGACTCCTAGAACCCACCTCACCCCTGCCCACTTTGACAACCTAGGATGGCTTAGAGTAGATGACAGAGTACAGCAACTTGCAATGGGCCTGGTCTACAAGATACACTACACGACCAAGGTACCCATGTACATGTCAAAATACTTCCCAAAGGTCAGTGAATACCACGATCACAACACCAGAGGGAGCTCCACAAATCATGTTAAACCCAGATTCTGCTCAAACAAGGGACTAAACACGTTTCGCAATTATGCCACATCAATGTGGAACGCCCTACCCAAAGCTGTAAAGGAATGTGAATCACTACCCACTTTCAAAAACACTCTCAAAGAACACCTACGGGAGACTGCAATTCGAAACTGGCCCCTGCCAATGTCCTAACCCAACCCCCTCCAATGTACAGTTAATTACCAAGTATGGCTTTGTCAATATTCCAATGTACAGTGTACAGTGTTCTTTCATTAACCACTCCTTCTTTCGGGAGGGTTAGTTCGATATCAACTCCTAGGTTGATTGGATCAACACATTAGGTTTGGTTCAGACGTCTCTGAGGTTATCTCTAGCTAAAAGCTAGGTTCAAGGCTGGATATTGGATGTATCCTTTTATCATCAGTAAACTCTATATCAGTTTATCATTAGTAAACACTATATCAGTTTATCATTTCAATAGGTAAATGTTTAAACATATTAATTTAAACTTTTAAATGTGCAGGGAATGCAAATACCTTATTAGGTGAAATGCTCCTTTAAACTCTTCCTTTGAAGGTGTAACACAAACAAAGTACCAATAGAAATATTCCAGGTTATAGGAATGCAAATACCTTATTAGGTGAAATTACCCCCTTCTTTACAGGAGAACCATCAGCGATTCAACTATAATCAATATGTCATCAATGAGATTCAAGTATCTTATTGGGTACATTGACCCTTTAACTCGTCCTCTTTACAAGAGAACATCAGTAGTTCAGGTATCTTACTGGGCGTATTTACCCTTTAATTCTCCCTTCTTATAGGAGAATATCAGTGGTTCAAGTATCTTACTGGGTGTATTTACCCTTTAATTCTCCCTTCTTATAGGAGAAATATCAGTACCCATATATCAAATTAAATCAAATCAAATACAAAATACAATATCAAAATAACAAAAGGTGAACGGGGTCGAAGCCCTTGGAAGTCCTTGTATTCTCGTTCAATCAGTTTGTGTATCAGAAAAGGATATAGGTCAGTTCAATCCTTGGAAGTTCTTATGGTTCAAGTTCAATTAGTTCAATCCTACCGGACTGTTGGTGTAACAGGAGTTGAGCAACAGGGGTATTCACATCAGGCTGGCATTAGCCTTGAGCTATATCAGAGGTTCAGTGGGTTGGCTCGCCATCTTGTATCGGTCCGGCACACCGCCTCGTCCCGTGTGGGCACACGTGGTGATGGGTGGTCTGGAACTGCTCCCAGGGTGGAACGGGGTGCTAGAAAAACCTGGCCTGCGTCAAGCAGGCATTCAGAAAATAAAAGCTATTTACCATCTTTTATCGCTTCATCATTCTTTCATTGCTTTCAGAATGAATAATCAATCAGGCTACTTTTAGCTATGCCAAGCTAACGTAGGCTACCTTGTCATGCCACGTGGGAATATCATATGTCCCATGCTAATTTAGGCTAAAGTGCGCTAGCATGTGGAACGTTCCCCACGTTCATATTAAACTCTCAAAAACATTCAAAATGTATATAGACCTTGTTCTTATCGTACAGCATATCAATACAATTATAAGTACTTCTGAAATGGTTTCTTTCTAGTTTTCATTTAACCAAATTGGGCTTGTTGCTTCGCTAGCATGACTCAGAATGAAGCTACGTTAATTAGCTTGTAGCATGGAGCTAACCATTATGCACATTCGACAAATGAACAGCACAATATTGATGAAACTCACCAAAACCGCAGGCTACTTTAACTGCAACGCTTCTTCGGTTTTGCAACTGGGGGAATCTTTTATAACTGTTTGATAACTGTTTTTATCATGCTATTTCATCTCGTTATCCAGCAACATTTAGCTGCGTCATCTCCGTGGATGTGTGTGTCTCATCTGCGTAGTGCTAGACTCACCTGCTGTAAAGCAAGGCGTGGCTGTCGTGACATCTATCTACGTCATGAAGTAAATTAAAGGGCAGTGCTGTAATTCAAAGGATTTGGTACCCAATAATATTAACTAATTATGTTCTTACATAATAGCATTAACTATTTATATTCATCAGTACCCCGGCTGAAAGTAATTCAAGCACATCAGAGAACTTGGAACCAAGTCACTTGCAACCTTCTTTGGAGCTGAAAGAAGAGCATCGAGGGGTAAAAGCAGAGGGGGGCACACCTGGGATGCCAGGTGTTGCCGTTGAGCCCTTCGGAGGTGTTGTGGGCCTGTCAACGAAACACCAATGAAGGAGGGTGCCCACCTGAAGACCCCAGTGAAGCTTTTACCTCTACCCCATTCAAAAAAGTGCTGATTATCTAAGGGATTGTAATATCTAGTCCTATAAGCTCAACTTATTCAATGGCATTAACTATTTATGTCCCTATGACTAAATAGTTATGAATCTGAAACCTGGGTTACAATAGCAGATATTCTACTGCAGGTCATCAGGTTAGCATAACACCAGGGTAGCATACCTGTTAGCATAGGCTGCATAGCATATATTCTACTGCAGGTCATCAGGTTAGCATTGCAGCTATTCTACTGCAGGTCATAATTGGATACTAAGGGTGTGTTCACATCTGAAAGTCCAGGGATAGTCCGGACTTTCTAATTTGTTTACAAATTAGATCCGCACCAAATGTGAAAATGATACATTGTTTAATTTTGGTCTGCGTTCACACAACCCTGTTTGGTGCGGATCTAATTTGTAAACAAAGGACATGCTGTCGCCAAGTCGTTCATCTATTGGACTATAGCACTCACAAACGTAAACAGTTGCCGACAGCGTCTCTTGTGATAAAGCAGAGAGATACTGTCATTACGAGCGTGGCGCAAGTCGACTAGAGAGTAGAGATATAGAGAGAGAGCGAGAGCGAGAGCGAGAGCGAGAGAGAGAGAGGACGAGAGAGACTGTCCGCGCGCGGCGCCAGTCTAGAGAGACAGAGAGAGGAAGAGAGAGAGAGAGAGAGAGAGAGAGAGAGAGAGAGAGAGAGAGAGAGAGAGGCAGAGAGAGAGAGAGAGAGACCTTTCCTTCCTGCGTAAGCTGTCAACTACTAGCAGGCGCAGCTCGAGATGCGTTGTTGTTAGTTTGTTACAGAGCTGGTCCACGCTGCTATTATGAAAAAATTATGTAAGCTTTTTTTTTCTTTATCTGAGAGAATGTCCGCGAATGTCCTCCTCACGCAGGTTGGGGGGTCCGCGCGCGGCGCGAGTCTAGAGTAGAGAGAGAGAGAGGAAGAGAGAGACTGCGTCTAGAGAGGAGAGAGAGAGAGGGAGGAAGAGAGAGACTGTCGCGTGCGGCGCCAGTCTAGAGAGGAGTAGGCTACTTTGCTTCCTGGATTAGGTACTATAGTTCGATTGAAACGAACCGAGTCCCAACTTTTCAAGAGGACCATGGTTCGGTTGTTTGGTCCTCATTATAGTTCGGTTTGCGTTCATACCTGTACAAACCAAACGGACTATCGATCTAAAGGGACCATGGTCCACTTAAAGGGACCATGGTCCACTTAAAGTGGACCAAACAGGGTAGGTGTGAACGCGCCCTAAGGGGTTTGGTTTGTACAGGTATGAACGCAAACCGAACTATAATGAGGACCAAACAACCGAACCATGGTCCTCTTGAAAAGTTGGGACTCGGTTCGTTTCAAAGTGGACCATGGTTCGTTTGCTGTTGGTGTGAACGCAAAACGAACTTTATATAGTATCTAATCTAGAGCAAATGAGTGACAGGTGCCTAGTGGCGGCGGTCGCGCGACCCAACTTGACAGCGCCAAGTGACAGCTTGCGCGCACGTTGCAACCCAACTCAAATGAATGACAGGCGCGCGGACAGTCTCTCTCTTCCTCTCTCTCTCTCTCTCTCTCTCTCTCTCTCTCTCTCTCTCTCTCTCTCTCTCTCTCTCTCTCTCTCTCTCTCTCTCTCTCTCTCTCTCTCTCTCTCTCTCTCTCTCTCTCTCTCTCTCTCTCTCTCTCTCTCTCTTTCTCTCTCTCTCTCTCTCTCTCTCTGTCTCTCTAGACTGGCGCCGCGCGCGGACAGTCTCTCTCTTCCTCTCTGTCTCTCTAGATGAATGAGCAGTCGCGCGAGTCGCGACCCAACTCTTCCCCAAAGAGCGTGCAGGCGCAACTCCACCTAATAACTTCATCCTCACATTAGCAGCCTTGTCTGTATCTCACAGCGGCAAAAAAATAAATATAAAAAAAGACAGCAATGAGTCGAGGATCAACGTGGGGTAACGACGAGGTGAAGGCTCTTTCCCTCGCGCGCTAAACCCGCAAATGTTAATACGTCACTTGTGACAGGCATAGCAACAAGCATAGCAACCAGGCATGAGAGTGACAGCTAGACAAATGAAATCTAAACAGTCGGCGTGTGGGCGAGGTGTGTCAATACGCTGGCGGCAACTGTTTACGTTTGTGAGTGGCTATAGTCCAATAGATGAACTGTTATGGTTTGTAACCGACCCCAATCGCACAACACAAGACAGGTATGATGGTTTGCCAAGAAACAGATATTTATTTAGAACAGGGAAAAAGGGCACTGTCCCTTTAAGGGAGAAAACACAAAACACTGGAATAACACGAGAGGGGAAGGTAAAGTGCCTTTAAGAGGTGGGCAGGTAAAGGGAACACTATGGGAAGGTAAAGGGAACGCCTAAGGGAAGGTTAAGGGAACGCCTTGGGAAGGTTAAGGGAACGCCTTGGGACAGAGGACTAGGGACTAGGAGAGCTAGGGATAGAGGACTAGGGACTAGGAGAACTAGGGACAGAGGGACAGGTACTGAGGAAACTAGGGAAACAGGTTCTGGGGAACAGAGGGCCAGGTTCTGGTGACAGAGGGAACAGAGGCCCGCGGAGGCGGGCTGGGGACAGGGAGGAACTGGGGACTGGTGGGAAAACATCTGGGCCGCTCTGCAGAACAGAGGAGAGGGTTAATATTCAAAGGGAAAAACAGAGCAGATGCAGAACAGTCCAAATAACAAAGTAACAAAGTAAATACTATCTTCGTGTGAACAAACACACAGTGGGAGATGGAATGTCCAAAATAATATCCACGAGAGAACAAAACAGAGTGGGAGATGAAATGTCCAAACTAATAACTAAGTGAGAACTAAAGGAGGCGATACGCTGGGGAACAGCAGCGGGACGAGGGCAAGGGGCATTACGCTGAGTGAGTGACATCACAATCAAAACTCACCCAGGCGTATGCGTAAAGGTACAGGGACAGGGTACAGGGACAGCAGCGGGAACGGGGGCAAGGGCACTACGCTGAGTGAGTGACATCACAATCAAAACTCACCCAGGCGTATGCGTAAAGGTAAGGGACAGCAGCGGGAACGGGGGCAAGGGCACTACGCTGAGTGAGTGACATCACAATCAAAACTCACCCAGGCGTATGCGTAAAGGTAAGGGACAGCAGCGGGAACGGGGGCAAGGGCACTACGCTGAGTGAGTGACATCACAATCAAAACTCACCCAGGCGTATGCGTAAAGGTAAGGGACAGCAGCGGGGCGAGGGCATCGCCACCGGGTGGCTGGCTGTCCGAGCCGAGGAACAGAGTGCTGGAACAGTGGCGGTGACGAGGGAGTCGTCCACCGGGTAGCCGACTGTCGGAGCCGAGGAACAGAGTGCTGGAACAGTGGCGGTGACGAGGGTGTCGTCCACCGGGTAGCCGCTGTCGGAGCCGAGGAACAGAGTGCGCGCCACACCTTGGTGTGCGCGTCGGAACAGTGGCGGTGGCGAGGGCGTCGTCCACCGGGTAGCCGCTGTCGGAGCCGAGGAACAGAGTGCGCGCCACACCTTGGTGTGCGCGTCGGAACAGTGGCGGTGGCGAGGGCGTCGTCCACCGGGTAGCCGCTGTCGGAGCCGAGGAACAGAGTGCGCGCCACACCTTGGTGTGCGCGTCGGAACCGAGAGACGCCTCGGGGTGCGTCTGCGAGGAGGAGTGTGCCAAGCACGAAGGTCTGGAAGATGCGCGTCGGCGCGCTGAGGTCTGGAGAGCGTGCCAAGCTCGAAGGTCTGGAAGATGCGCGTCTGTGCGCTGGTACGGAGGAGCGTGCCAAGCTCGAAGGTCTGGAAGATGCGCGTCAGTGCGCTGGTACGGAGGAGCGTGCCAAGCTCGAAGGTCTGGAAGATGCGCGTCAGTGCGCTGGTACGGAGGAGCGTGCCAAGCTCGAAGGTCTGAAGTGGAACACTGGAATACCTCCCGTAGAGGATTAGAGAGCGCAGTACAGTGTCTCCCTCCAGGCAAACGGCGGCAGGTGGCGAAGGCTTGAGCGCATCTGGCGCGCAGGTCTGGAGTGGAACACTGGAATACCTCCCGTAGAGAATTAGAGAGCGCAGTACAATGTCTCCCTCCAGGCAAACGGCGACAGGTGGCCAAAGCCCTTGAAGATGCGCGTTGCGCGCTGGTGACTGAAGAGCGTGCCAAGCCCAAGGGTCCGGGAGATGCGCGTTGGTCTAGATGTGCGTCAGGACGAACTGCTGCGCTGGGGTCTGCAGTGGAACACTGGGGTGCCTCCCGTGGAAGTTACAGGGAGCGCAGAACAGTCTCCTCCACAGGCTACGGCGACAGCAGACGAAGGCTGGAGCAAACATCTCAAGGCTGGAGAGATCCATCTTGCAGCATTGGTAGACCAGAGGATCTCCCGAAAGAGTCTAGATGTTAGAGAATATGACTCAGCATGAATACAACACGACCCCACGCCGAAACGAGGGGAAGAGCCCTGGTATTTAAAGCCCACAGGGGAACTAATTAGCCTGCCACCACAGGTGCGAGAGGTAATTGATAATAGTCCAGGTGTGGCCACTGAGAGTAAACGAGAGTAAAGAACGAGAGGGTGGGGGCTAGAGAGAGTGAGTAGGGAATTCCTAACAGTAGGCTTAAAGAAGACAGAGAAAGTTGGTGAGCAGCGGGCAAAACCTCACAGTATCCCCCCCTCCAACGGGAGCCACCCGGCGACCCAAAACAAATACAGACAGAGTGGCAGGGGGCAAAACAAGAGGTACTGGCAAAGCCAGCAGGGGAAGCCACCACAAGAGTGGGGCTAGCAAAAGAAACAGGGTCGCCGAGGGGTAACTAGGGTAGCAGAGGGGCAACTGGGGGAACTGGTCTAGAGGAACTGGTCTAGAGGAACTGGGTCTAGAGAACTAGTCTAGAGGAACTGGTCTAGAGAACTGGTCTAGAGAACTGGTCTAGAGAACTGGGCTAGAGAACCGGGCTAGAGAACTGGTCTAGAGGAACTGGGTCTAGAGAAACTGAGGGGCAAGCAGGGTAGCTAAGGGGTAACCATGGTAGCACCGGGAAAGGGCTAGCAGAGGGAAAGGGTAGCTGCCAGGGCACTGATAGCTACAGGGCCTATGCTAGCTGTACTGCTACATCAACATAGAGGCTGCGCTAGCTGCCGAGCTAGGCTAGCAGGGGGAAAGGGTAGCTGCCAAGGCACTGATAGCTACAGGGCCTATGCCAGCTGTACTGCTACATTAACATAGAGGCTGCGCTAGCTGCCGGAGCTAGGCTGGCAGACAGGGCTGGACCAGCATGAGAGAACAAGCTAGCTGGAAGGACAGTCCTAGCTGTGTGAGATAAACTACACAAAAAAGTGGAGGCCATGCAGAGGGACCGGGTTAGCTGCTTGGGCCTGGCTAGCCACAGGGCCTAAGCCAGCAGCAAGGGCTGCATAAACAAAGAGGCTGTGCTAGCAGCCGGGGCCAAGCTAGCAGACTGGGGCTCTGCTGAGGGACTGGGTTAGCTGCCAGGGCATGGCTAGCTACAGGGCCTATGCCAGCAGTAAGGGCTGCATTAACATAGAGGCTGTGCTAGCCGCCGAGGCAAAGCTAGCAGACAGGGCCATGCTGGTAGTAGAGGCCTAACAAGCTGCAGGGGGGTCAAACAGGGCAAAACGGGAAGCAAACAGGGGAGCTAACCGGGGAGACTAACAAGCTAAACAGGGGAGTAACAGGCTAACAAGGGAGCTAAACTGGGCTAACAGGGAAGCTAGAGGGGACAAGAAAAAAAAAGGCAAACTCAACATACACAGTCTGTGCTGGCTGGGGTCGTAGACTTGGTGGGGTCGTACTGTTATGGTTTGTAACCGACCCCAATCGCACAACACAAGACAGGTATGATGGTTTGCCAAGAAACAGATATTTATTTAGAACAGGGAAAAAGGGCACTGTCCCTTTAAGGGAGAAAACACAAAACACTGGAATAACACGAGAGGGGAAGGTAAAGTGCCTTTAAGAGGTGGGCAGGTAAAGGGAACACTATGGGAAGGTAAAGGGAACGCCTAAGGGAAGGTTAAGGGAACGCCTTGGGAAGGTTAAGGGAACGCCTTGGGACAGAGGACTAGGGACTAGGAGAGCTAGGGATAGAGGACTAGGGACTAGGAGAACTAGGGACAGAGGGACAGGTACTGAGGAAACTAGGGAAACAGGTTCTGGGGAACAGAGGGCCAGGTTCTGGTGACAGAGGGAACAGAGGCCCGCGGAGGCGGGCTGGGGACAGGGAGGAACTGGGGACTGGTGGGAAAACATCTGGGCCGCTCTGCAGAACAGAGGAGAGGGTTAATATTCAAAGGGAAAAACAGAGCAGATGCAGAACAGTCCAAATAACAAAGTAACAAAGTAAATACTATCTTCGTGTGAACAAACACACAGTGGGAGATGGAATGTCCAAAATAATATCCACAAGAGAACAAAACAGAGTGGGAGATGAAATGTCCAAACTAATAACTAAGTGAGAACTAAAGGAGGCGATACGCTGGGGAACAGCAGCGGGACGAGGGCAAGGGGCATTACGCTGAGTGAGTGACATCACAATCAAAACTCACCCAGGCGTATGCGTAAAGGTACAGGGACAGGGTACAGGGACAGCAGCGGGAACGGGGGCAAGGGCACTACGCTGAGTGAGTGACATCACAATCAAAACTCACCCAGGCGTATGCGTAAAGGTAAGGGACAGCAGCGGGAACGGGGGCAAGGGCACTACGCTGAGTGAGTGACATCACAATCAAAACTCACCCAGGCGTATGCGTAAAGGTAAGGGACAGCAGCGGGAACGGGGGCAAGGGCACTACGCTGAGTGAGTGACATCACAATCAAAACTCACCCAGGCGTATGCGTAAAGGTAAGGGACAGCAGCGGGGCGAGGGCATCGCCACCGGGTGGCTGGCTGTCCGAGCCGAGGAACAGAGTGCTGGAACAGTGGCGGTGACGAGGGAGTCGTCCACCGGGTAGCCGACTGTCGGAGCCGAGGAACAGAGTGCTGGAACAGTGGCGGTGACGAGGGTGTCGTCCACCGGGTAGCCGCTGTCGGAGCCGAGGAACAGAGTGCGCGCCACACCTTGGTGTGCGCGTCGGAACAGTGGCGGTGGCGAGGGCGTCGTCCACCGGGTAGCCGCTGTCGGAGCCGAGGAACAGAGTGCGCGCCACACCTTGGTGTGCGCGTCGGAACAGTGGCGGTGGCGAGGGCGTCGTCCACCGGGTAGCCGCTGTCGGAGCCGAGGAACAGAGTGCGCGCCACACCTTGGTGTGCGCGTCGGAACCGAGAGACGCCTCGGGGTGCGTCTGCGAGGAGGAGTGTGCCAAGCACGAAGGTCTGGAAGATGCGCGTCGGCGCGCTGAGGTCTGGAGAGCGTGCCAAGCTCGAAGGTCTGGAAGATGCACGTCTGTGCGCTGGTACGGAGGAGCGTGCCAAGCTCGAAGGTCTGGAAGATGCGCGTCAGTGCGCTGGTACGGAGGAGCGTGCCAAGCTCGAAGGTCTGGAAGATGCGCGTCAGTGCGCTGGTACGGAGGAGCGTGCCAAGCTCGAAGGTCTGAAGTGGAACACTGGAATACCTCCCGTAGAGGATTAGAGAGCGCAGTACAGTGTCTCCCTCCAGGCAAACGGCGGCAGGTGGCGAAGGCTTGAGCGCATCTGGCGCGCAGGTCTGGAGTGGAACACTGGAATACCTCCCGTAGAGAATTAGAGAGCGCAGTACAATGTCTCCCTCCAGGCAAACGGCGACAGGTGGCCAAAGCCCTTGAAGATGCGCGTTGCGCGCTGGTGACTGAAGAGCGTGCCAAGCCCAAGGGTCCGGGAGATGCGCGTTGGTCTAGATGTGCGTCAGGACGAACTGCTGCGCTGGGGTCTGCAGTGGAACACTGGGGTGCCTCCCGTGGAAGTTACAGGGAGCGCAGAACAGTCTCCTCCACAGGCTACGGCGACAGCAGACGAAGGCTGGAGCAAACATCTCAAGGCTGGAGAGATCCATCTTGCAGCATTGGTAGACCAGAGGATCTCCCGAAAGAGTCTAGATGTTAGAGAATATGACTCAGCATGAATACAACACGACCCCACGCCGAAACGAGGGGAAGAGCCCTGGTATTTAAAGCCCACAGGGGAACTAATTAGCCTGCCACCACAGGTGCGAGAGGTAATTGATAATAGTCCAGGTGTGGCCACTGAGAGTAAACGAGAGTAAAGAACGAGAGGGTGGGGGCTAGAGAGAGTGAGTAGGGAATTCCTAACAGTAGGCTTAAAGAAGACAGAGAAAGTTGGTGAGCAGCGGGCAAAACCTCACATGAACGACTTGGCGACAGCATGTCCTTTGTTTACAAATTAGATCCGCACCAAACAGGGTAGTGTGAACGCAGACCAAAAGCAAACAATGTATCATTTTCACATTTGGTCCACCAGAAAGTCCGGACTATCCACGGAAAGTCCGGACTATCCCTGGACTTTCAGATGTGAACACACCCTAAGCCTTAGGGAACTAGAAGTGATACCTTCAGCCTGCACACACTGAGATCCGCCTGATATATAATTTTCAAACCAATTTTCAAACAGTTTATTTTGACAGTTCATTGCTGTGTTAAGTACTTCTATTCTATTCACATATATGCTTACTACATGTATCTATTGCTATGTCCGCCCACCACAAACACGCAAACTGTCTAACGCCTGTCCCCGTCTCCCTGTCTCCCTGTCTCTCTGTGAGTGGATGTCTCGTGGTGATGACCAAGGTGGTGAATGCCCCGTGGTGATGGCCAAGATAATGCAATCCTCTCATCGTCACCCCCATACTTCAAATGGATCCGAACAGAATACATACTCATGTGCAAACGGAATATGACTCTGATATTTTGAGCTCCGAGCTGTGACATTTAGCCTTTATCCTATTTTTCATACTAGTGCTTGTTTCCCTATGCTTTCTCTTTTGTTGTTGTTGTTGTTGTTGTTGTTGTTGTAGTCTATTTAAAATCTTTTTTAAATGATCTTATGTACCCCAGTTGCTATTGCATGTACATATTTGTGTTTTATTACACGTATATGTACATACTACATACCAACTATTTCGCCTGTTTTATTCTCCACCCATCGATCATCCATAACAACACTACTATCACCGACATCCAAGAAGGGGGATCCTGTTACACCCCCAGACCAGCTCAGGTCTGGGAGAATCAATGCCCCAGGGTCATCCCGCCATCTAGCGGTCATCTGCACCCCGACTCTGGAACTCCCTCCCCCAGTCCATCAGAGACTCCCCTACACTCTCCACCTTCAAAGCTCGCCTCAAAACCCACCTGTTCTCCCTTGCCTTCAACCCCCCCCACCCCTAAACCTCCCCCTCCCCTCCAACCTGATTGATGTCTGTCTCCAGTCTTTTTTTTGTGGTATCAGGCTGTGTCCCCTGTTCCCCCCATGGTCTCATGTTCCTCTTGTTTTTGTTCCTTTGCTGTTTTTGTTTTTGTTTCTTTGCTTTCGTTTCTTTGTTTGTACTCCTGCTCCTCCCGACTACTGTCAGCGACTTCGGGTTATTGAGAAGCGCTATATAAATTAAATGAATTATTATTATCTGCAGAAGCTGCAGTCAACATTGACCCTGCTTGGTCATATTAATAACATTCTTTTGTGGCAATTAGTGTCTATATTACAAGTGTTGTCTGTTTAGGGTTTCTCTATGTTGGCATTTTGATTCTGTGTGTTGTATTAGCCTAGTCCTTGTTCCGGTATGGTTGTTTATTGTATTAGTTCTAGTCTCTTCTTCCCCCAGGTGTTTTCCTTTGTTAATCAGCGTTAATTAGTCAGTATATATTGCTTGTGGGTTGTTGGGATCATTGTGGCGTCATTGTCCCCGCGTTGTTCCCGTATCGTGCCTGTGTGCTTATGTCCTGTCAAGTGAGTTTGTTGTCCTGTCTAGTGAGCTTGTTCTTCTGTTTGTTATGTTAGCAATGTTTGGTGCTCTTTGTTTTTCGTGATCAGTCCGTGTTTGTTCCAGAGCCAGCCCGGCTGTGCCTCCCTTTTGTTTTGGTAGTTTGGTTGAGTTAGTAAACATCTCTTCTTTAAGCATCACCCCTCGTCTCTGCCTCTTTTCCTTCTTCCTTGTCTGCATACTGTGTTCTCACCTTCATCATCACCCCCAATCATAACAGAATGACGCCACCATCTAAGAGCACAGCAGACAAGGTGGCCGACACTATGACAATCATTCGTAGCATGGTGGACGGTGATCTGGAACATTACTCGCCTGCCAAGTGGGTATTCTTGCTCCAGATGATTGACAAGGTCGCAACGGAGAGTCCGACACAGGAGCCAGTGATGCGGGTTATGGCCGACCACGTCGCTGCCCTCATGGATGGGTTTAGGTCGCTCGCTACTACCCTACCCACCAGCCGAATCCCAGGTATGGTCCCCATGGCTAGCGTAGCTACGTCAGCTAACCTGTTCCCCATTGTTAGCACAACCCCGTTTGCTAGCTTTCCCCCCGCAGCTAGCCAGCCAGCTAGCATAAGACTCACGGTCAGCCTAGCTCCTGAAGCTAACCAGACGTCCACAGCTAGCACAGCCCCGCCCGTTAGCTTAGCTCCTACAGCTAACCAGACGTCCACAGCTAGCACAGTTCCGCCCATTAGCTTAGCTCCTACAGCTAACCAGACATCCACAGCTAGCACAGTTCCGCCCGTTAGCCTAGCTCCTGCAGCTAACCAGGCCTCCCCAGCTAGCACAGTCCCCACTGCTAGCTTAGGCTCAAGATTCACGGTCAGCCTAGTCCCTGAAGCTAACCAGACGTCCACCGCTAGCACAGCCCCGCCCATTAGCTTAGCTCCTACAGCTAACCAGACATCCACAGCTAGCACAGTTCCGCCCGTTAGCTTAGCTCCCGCAGCTAACCAGGCCTCCCCAGCTAGCACAGTCCCCACTGCTAGCTTAGGCTCAAGATTCACGGTCAGCCTAGTTCCTGAAGCTAACCAGACGTCCACAGCTAGCACAGCCCCGCCTGTTAGCTTAGCTCCTACAGCTAACCAGAGGTCCACAGCTAGCACAGTTCCGCCCATTAGCTTAGCTCCCGCAGCTAACCAGGCCTCCCCAGCTAGCACAGTTCCCACTGCTAGCTTAGGCTCAAAATTCACGGTCAGCCTAGTTCCTGAAGCTAACCAGACGTCCGCAGCTAGCACAGTCCCGCCTGTTAGCTTAGCTCCTGCAGCTAACCAGGCCTCCCCAGCTAGCACAGTCCCAACTGCTAGCTTAGGCTCAAGATTCACGGTCAGCCTAGTTCCTGAGGCTGACCAGACGTCCACAGCTGGTACAGCCCCACCCGGTAGCCTAGCCCCTACAGCTAGCTCAGGCCCCACGGTTAGCGTAGCCCCCGTAGTTCGCAGACCTCCGAGGCCTAGCAAGGCTCAGAGGGTGAGCAGGGCTAGTACCGCTAACAAGGCCTCCACAGCTGATCCGGCCGTCGCTACCAGCCTGGTTCCGGTCGGTGTAGCTCCGGCTGTCACCACTCCCCCTCCGGCTTCCACGCCCAGCCCAGCCGCTACACCTGGTCCGGCTGCTACACCAGTTCCACGCTCCTCATCTCCGGATCCTACGCCACGCCTCGCCGCCGAGACCGGTCCGGTATCCACGTCCTGCCCAGCCTCTACACCTGGTCCGGCTGCTACACTGGCTCCCGGCTCCTCGACTGGTCCTGGCTCCCCGTCTGGTCCAGCCCTACGCCGTGATCGGCGCCGTGGTCCTCGCTGTGGTCTTCGCCGTGGTCTTCGCCGTGGTCTTCGCCGGGGTCTGCGTTGGATCCTGCTCCGGGGGTCGTCGCCGCCGCACCTCCGTTCCGGCTTTCCTGATCCGGTCCCTAGTCCGGCGGCTGGAGGGTCTCTTGTCCGGGATCCTGCTCCGGGGTCCTTACCCTCGGGCCCTGGCTCCAGGCTCCCTGACCTGTTTCTCTCCCCGCCTCATCTCTTCGGGCTTCTGTTCCCGTCCCCACCCCCCCTCGTCGGGCCTCGGTCCCCGGGTCCAGCTCCCCTCTCCGGCTCCCTGCTTCTCTCCCCGCCTCCCCTCTCCAGGCCTCTGTTCCCGTCCCCACCCCCCCTCGTCGGGCCTTGGTCCCCGGATCTAGCCCCACTCTCCGGGTCTCTGTCCCCATCCCCACCCCCCCTCTCCGGGCCTCTGCACCCGTTTTCAGCCCCCCTGGCTGCTATGCCCCTCCTGGGTTTTTTGCTCGGGCTCCCGGCCCCAGGTCTCCAGGTCCTCTCCCTGGGTTCGTTCCGGGGTCCCGGCTTCCTGCTTCACCCGTGTCCGGACGTTGTTCTCGGGGGTCTGGAAGCCCCCCATTGGGGGGAGGTACTGTTACACCCCTGTTGTCTGTTTAGGGTTTCTCTGTGTTGGCATTTTGATTATGTGTGTTGTATTAGCCTAGTCCTTGTTCCGGTATTGTTGTTTATTGTATTAGTTCTAGTGTATTCTTCCCCCAGGTGTTTTCCTTTGTTAATCAGTGTTAATTATATTAATTAATCAGTGTCAGTATATATTGCTTGTGGGTTGTTGGGATCATTGTGGCGTC
>NC_140174.1:86194783-86234783 GCF_963971535.1 Notolepis coatsorum | reverse complement strand
GTTGAGTCATGTTGTTGTGTTGAGTCATGTTGTTGTGTTGTCATGTTGTTGTGTTGTGTCATGTTGTTGTGTTGAGTCATGTTGTTGTGTCATGTTGTTGTGTTGTCATGTTGTTGTGTTGTGTCATGTTGTTGTGTTGAGTCATGTTGTTGTGTTGTCATGTTGTTGTGTTGTGTCATGTTGTTGTGTTGAGTCATGTTGTTGTGTTGTCATGTTGTTGTGTTGTGTCATGTTGTTGTGTTGAGTCATGTTGTTGTGTTGAGTCATGTTGTTCTATTGAGTCATGTTGTTGTGTTGTGTCATGTTGTTGTGTTGAGTCATGTTGTTGTGTTGAGTCATGTTGTTCTATTGAGTCATGTTGTTGTGTTGAGTCATGTTGTTGTGTTGTAATGTTGTTTTGTCATGTTGTTGTTTTGTCATGTTGTTCTATTGAGTCATGTTGTTGTGATGAGTCATGTTGTTGTGTTGTCATGTTGTTGTTTTGTCATGTTGTTCTATTGAGTCATGTTGTTGTGTTCAGTCATGTTGTTGTGTTGTCATGTTGTTGTTTTGTCATGTTGTTCTATTGAGTCATGTTGTTGTGTTGAGTCATGTTGTTGTGTTGAGTCATGTTATTGTGTTGAGTCATGTTGTTGTTGTTAAGTCAACTCTTGCTTTCCACTCCAAAGGACATAAGGAAACAACTCCAAGTTCCAACTCCAAGTCAATTTTATTTTCAACTTTTCAACAGTTTCAGTTGCAGTTGATTCTTGACTGGTTGGTTCTTCATATAGGTCTAAAACCTTCGAAAACAAAGAAAAAGGTTTTAACACTTTGGTTGCCTAAGGTTAAATTCATGATATACCATAGATTGCCAGCGCTATTTGTCTATGGAGAAAGTCCCCTTCTTTGCAGGGCTATAACTTTTTAAATTCTATTGCTACATTGCCATTATTAGGGCCCATTCAAAGTCCTATATGTATTGTTCATTGTGTAGCAACGTTAAACTTTTTCATTCACATATTCATAGTAAAGTATGGTCTAATGTATAAGTATGTTTTCATCTCTTTCTGCAGCTTTCTCCAGAACGTGATCTATAGCCCCAAATACATTATATTGATGATGCAATACAGTTTTATGGCAATCAGCGCGATATAAAAAATTACAACTAGACGTACTTCTAGAAGTTACTACACGTCATCTGATGTTGACCGGATGGGCTAGGGGCCGTTTATAATTCCGTGGGCAGCGTTATACCAATCATCTAATGTGGGTCAAATGTTGATAATAGCAGTTAGTATCGAAGACGGTAACGTTACACGCTGAAACTCACCCCAGTCTCCGCGCGCCGTTGGGCGATCATCGTAGAGTTGAAATCGTATCATTATGGGATGTAAATTTACCCGGTCCATCTCCAGCTTGTATAATGGTATATACGTCCAAATCATGTTGTTTATCGAGTTATTGGCAATCGATCACTGTGTAGCGTGACGAGCCAGAGTCGCGGGACCTATAGCGAGCGCCCGGAAGTACTACGGACGTAGCACAACCTCTATGCCACTTCCTGTTAAAGCGATTGCGCCGATCGGCCACCAGATGGCGCTCCTGAACCGCCAGAGAGCTCAGTGGGTCCTGCTGGTGGATCTCAGGCCAGCGGAGGGGACATATGAATCCGATCGCAGATTTTTTAAATATTGATATAAGGACGCTGTACAGCGTCCCCCGGCAACTTGAGCATGGCCAGCAATGACGTCAAAACACGTTTCATGGCAGTCAAAGTGTGCAATAAACATAAACAATAAACAACAATAACCATCTTTTCAAACCAATAAGTTCTTTTTAAACATGGTTGATTTTAAACATTAAATATATATTTTAAATAATCAAACGTCTTTTAACGATAGTGTTTACACAATGAATGCCAAAATTTAAAGTATTAAATTACCTTATAAAGTCGACATTTTAACACAGTCTTAAATTAACTCATAAAGTCGACATTTTAACCCAATTATTAAAGTCATTTTCAATTAATCATTTCTGAATTGTAACCTTTAATAAATGATTCAAGTTAGTAAACATTTGATTCAAGTCAAGTAAACATTTGGTATTTTAAATTGAATAAGTGAAGAAATATAGCTAAACTTTAAGCTTGTAGACTGGGCCCTATTCCCCGTACCTGGTTCAACTAAGTCGATCAAGAGTCCCATTATCCAGATTCAGTTAACCCGATGTTTGAAGCCGGGATTTTCCTGTTCCTCGAAGGTGGATTCAGTCTCGTTAACTCGAACCAGACTTGAGACCCAGGATAAGTGCGCGCGGCCGCTTCAGTTGAAAAGCCAGCACTTATCGATAGCAGAGATCCTGATTTTATAACGGCATTGATTGATTAATTGATTTAAAACTTTATTAACAGATTGCAGTAGCTCAATCGCCTCGCCGACAAGTTGAATGCGTTATCTATAGGCTAATTTTAAGTCCCTCATTACCTCAATCAATCAGATTATATTTCTTTAAACTTGCCTGCTGGCAGTAGGTTTATGGATTGAATAATCAAATGAGATCTTGCTAGCGAAAATAATGAGTTAAACTGTTATACAGAATAAGGATACGGCTCTCTTACCCATTGATTGATGTATGGTGGATCTTTTACTTATCTCCACTGTGGTGTAACGGTTTCTGCTTTTGACTTTCACACAGGCGGCCCGGGTTCGAATCCCACTTCTCCTAGTCTTTTCCTTCTTTTTGCAATGTAGGAATAATTCAATTTGGTGCACGTTGAGAGCTATATAAAGAATGACATCCTCAATGCATGTAGATTTATAATATTTTAACTTAAAACTAGGCTACTTTTGCGTATAATCATTAATATTATATTCCAAAAGAACTATATTGGAAACGCGGGGTTTCGAACACCGGTCGCCCGGTTGCGAGGATTCAGCACTAGCCGCTGCGCCACTGTGCCAGACGCGATATACTCATTGTTTATGCATTAATGGACGAGAGACCCGTGTTTAGAATATTTTTCTTACCAAAAAATGAAGTTTTATCTCTTTATTCTCAAATGCATTAATGTGACGTCAACGGCTCATTCAATTTCTCAAATCCGTCAAACAGCGCATCTCATCAGACATTTTAATCCCAGTTACAATATCACACAAAAACCACAATTCACGCAGAGACACTTCAATTTTATGCTTGAATGAAACACAATCCGGGCGCTCCGTTAAGCAAATATACAGCGGAGAATATACGAAACTAATCAGAGCCAAACGGCCGATAGGTTTCATTCATTAAAAATATCCCCGCGGGATTCACATTTGCAATGTGCCGTTATTAAAATAACCACATGCAGCGTGTATCGCGACTCCGAGCGCCGTATATGACGTGCATTATTTTATTTAGGACAAAGTAAATCTATAGGCTCAATATGATTTATTATCAGCATTTAGTTCTATTATTATACATTTCAAAAGCCCCCTCTAGGAAAACGAAGCACAGAAACGTAATTCAGAATGGTATAATGCAGATCCTAGACTGTGAGAATCATTTCAGGAAGCGAGCTGTCATTTCTTTGCGGGGGCGTGGCCATGGTTCATCCGGCTAACTGAAGTTATATGCCGTATTCGCTATCGCGTCCCGCTCTGAGCCTTATGAGCCTTATGAGATATCCTTATCTCCTATGATACCTATTGTATCTCCCACGAACAAAAAACTACATGCACCCCACCTGTATGGGGCTCCGCCCCCATGGTGGCACCGCCCATATAGCAGTGACTCTGGTCACCAAACATCCTTCCTCTATTTTCGTCCCAGCGTACTTGGTTGCGTGCACCATACGATAACTAGTAGGATGAAAAGATCAGAGTCATAATGTTTGAAAGCTTACCGGAGGTTGCTGGCCCCTGGCATTTTCGACGCATGTTTTCGGCGACACGACGGGCCTGTGTTGATGTTCCTCGTTTGATGACAGCACATCGAGGTTCAGCTGTACAAGACTGGCTGTCAGGCCAGCTTGTACTCAGGTAGGCCCTGTGTCTTCAGGCATGGGTATTAGTGTTAGTAATGCTGGTTTGTTTTGTTACACATCCATGTTGTGTGTTGGCGCCGGGGGCAGGATGGTTTGGTGAACGTTCTCTGCAGGGAACGGTTTCCAAGCTGTCTTGGGCGTGCTGCTAAAACATCTAATGCTATGCTACATGCTATCGCTAATGCCGCATGCTATTACTACTGCTAATTGCTATGCTGTTCTAATGTATCCGCCGTGAGATGTTGTCACTCTCCCTCCTCTTGCCCGGTTCATCAATGAAGGTCAGTCGGTAGCTGTTGTGGGTTTTTTTGCTGAGTCCTATTTACCTTTTTCGGGTAAATGGGTTGACAACAGGGTAGGCCGTGGCTAGGTTGCCTAGCCAGGTATTTTACCTTGTGTTCCGGCGGGGTTTGTTGAACGGTGTTCCCATCTGGGTTGGCGTCGGGTAGTGGGGCTATGGGTCCAGCCGACATGGTAAACATGTTGCGTGTCTGTGCGCGGGCAATTGTTGTTTTGGGTCCCACATCGCCTAGCGCTAGGCTGCAGTAGTATAAGGGCAGGGCCGCCTGGGAGAAATGTGAGGCCCTTTGCGTTTTTTAGACGCGAGGCCCCCCACCTCCTGAGGCGGCCCTGTGTAGGGGGCTATTGTTTCGTTTTGTCACTCTGCTATGAGAAGGTCTGTCTTGCTACAGTTTTCTCTCCTCTCAACCATTCATACTGACGGTCAATCGGTATACTGGGGGAGTAGTGCGGGGGGGGGCTTTGTTTACCTTTTTTGGTAAATGGGCTAAACTAGGCCTGGTGTCCTGTTGTGAATATTTTGAATGAAGGCGGGACTGGTCCGTCTCCCCTTAACTTTGTGTGTATGGGTTTGCTCATTCTACAGTATTTTGTGGTTTAGCTCTTTTATTAATTTAACCCTTTCATGGTGCACACCACAGTGGAGGGTGCTGTTTGCAATCACCACTGGTGCTCCGTGTTAACATCAGTCCTTTGTTTTTGATATATTGAAACAATGCCCCGCCCGGCCGACACCATGGGTGGGTCGGCCTGGCGAGTGGCTGGTGGGCTGTTAAGGCTTGTACCGCCACGGTATGGAATTGGCAACGATTAGAACTGTGTTCGAATTGCTGTTTTTTTCTATTAAAAAAATTGTGTCTGGTGGAGGGGCCTTGAGGGCCAGCCGACGTCGACACATCGCGCGAGGTTGTTGACGTTATTAGCTTTGACCCAGCCGCAAGCTATAACCGCTCAGGGTTCCCCTCTCCGCAGGGGATTTTGGTCTTCTGCTGGAGCGCGGGCGGTATTGTCCTAGGCCCTACACCGCCTCACACCGCGCAGCCAGAAGAAGAGAGAGCACGGCCTCATCAGCGGCGATGACGGGGCCCTCGACAGGCGGCCATGTTTTTCCCCCGCCAGAGGTATCCTGGGCGTTGATTCGACAGGTGTCCACAAGGCCGACAGCCTTGGCGGCCGAGGGATCGGCCATGTAGGATGGGTTCGGCTTGAACAAACAAGCCGTCACCGTCCTGCCGCGAGCAGCCCGCTCTCTGATCACTCCCTTCCCCAACACCAGTGGAAGAAGTGGGCTCTGATTGTTTCCTTTGGCTGCGGGCCGCGTGCCTTCGTTGATGCGCGGGCGGCCCCCCTTTTCGCTTCTCATGGGGACAGGGGCTGACACCCAGTTGATGGCTGAGCCTGGGTCTGTCCGTGAGAATGTTGTGCTGTCAAGCGGCTCCCACACCTTGAACTGTGTTGGTTGAGCCTGGTGTTACGTCTGTCAACTTAAGTGTTGTCAGCAGGGGGGCTCGAAACCTTTTGAGGCACACAGTGCGGGCTTCCCCGGCCTCGCCTTCGCCAGGCCAGGTATCATGTTGGTGCCTCCCACTCCTGAAATATTGGCAAGTGGTCGCAGCTCACATGATTTGGGGTGGTAGTAATATCACTGCAGGGCTACGGTGTGTAGGAACCCATAGGGGCCTTACACCTTGCATGTCCGGCTGCAGAACAACTCCTTCAGCATGTTCTGGAGGGGTGTTCAGTGGGGGGGCTTTTTTCATCGGAAGCCCCCCGTATCAGACCGGCCCTTTCTGTCGGGGTTCCCCCTTGGGTGCGATTGCCTCGTGGGTGGTGTCAGGGTCAGGTGTTCCGACACGGAACGCGCTCCTCGCACGGTTCCAGGTTTGTCTACGCACAGCGGGGGGACCAGGCCAACTATCTACAGTTCCTGGCGGACCTGCGCCACGTGACGGCGGGTGCGTTGGGAGTGTCGTCACATATGACTACGGCAGTACCATATGTCGAGGTGGATGGAGAGAACGCTGAGGCGGGGACTTGTGTTTACACAACCCCACCCGTTTTCAGGTTTGGTACAGACCCTGTTGTCAGGGTCTCCAGCAGGGACAGCTCTGGTCAACAAGATCCAATCTCTGTGGACGAAGCAAGCCATCGTCGTGGCGTTCTCCTCCCGGTGTTCTCTGCCCGAGAAGTCGGGAGGGAGGGGTGTAAGACCCAGGCTGGACCTGTCCCATGGGAAGGTTCAGCATTTTTTGGATCGTCTCCTACCTGTTGGACACTGTCAGGTGGGGGTCTGGTTCTCCTCCATAGACCTGTAGGATGCGTATGCGCATCCCCGATCTTCCATCCTAGGGCTTACCTACGCTTCCTTTGCAGGGTTAGCGTATGAGTACCAGAGGCTGCCGTTCGGTTTTCTATGGCTCCCCGCATCTTCACCAAGTGCGTGGAGGCCGCACTGGGGCCTCTGCGTCGTCCGGGGTTACGGAGTGTTCTGCCCTGATGACGTTCTGGTCTTTCGCGGTCAAGGTGGATCGTCAGGTCTCGTACCAGGCAGGTCTCTACCAGCCTGGGGTTGCTGTAGACTGGATGTAGAGTACTCCTCTTCCCAGTCAACGGTTAGAGGGCTATGGGCATCCATCTCAGAGCGTGTTGTCAACACGCTCGGGAGGTTCCGTCCTAGGACGGTTACGGCGCTGTCTCACGTCGCGTTTTCACCGACGCCTCCCTCGCTGGTGACGCGTCGGGCCAACGCAGTAGGGGGCAGCTGGCAAACCATGCTGCCCGGTCTGCGCTACGTTCAATGTGTTGGTATTGAAAGTGGTCCTTCTGGTCCACAAATGGTGTTGATCAGGACGGACGATACGACGTCAGTGTCGTATATCGACAGACAGGGAGGAATACGCTCCCCCTGTCTGCACCAGGCTATGGGCGGCTGGCTATGGGCGTCCTCCATCTGCGTGGCCTGAGGGCTCCCCACATCCCCGGCAGGGAGAATGTGGGTGCAGAGGTACTGTCGCGGGGCGGTCCTCATCCTGACGGGTGAGGATTACGTCTGGACATGGCCAGGCAGGTCTGGGACCGATGCCGTGCCGCCAGGGATCTGTTAGGTCAGTTGTTGGGACGGGTACGTTGAGGGGCGCAGGTTCTTGATCCTGATGGTGTTACCATCTGGAATGCGCATGCTCCCTCCACTGTCGCGCTTACGCGGGCAGATGACGTATGTTCCAAGTGTGGTGTAAGGCGGGGGGCCGGGACTCAGTCTCCTGCCCCCTGGATGCTGTCCTTAGTTACCTCCAGTCTCTCCTTGATAGACTGTTGGCTTCGACGGTGAGGGTATATGCGGCGGCTATATCCTCCTATCATGAGGGGTTTGAGGGGATGTCTTGTTCAGCCACCCTCTTGTGAAGCGTTTCCTGCTTGGCGCTCGACGCGTTAAGCCGGTGCAACGCTCCTTGGCTCCGACTTGGGATCTTCAATTGGTCCTCGGTCGGTTGTCCTTGGCCCCGTTTGAGCCGCTCGAGCAGGCGCCGTTGGGACAGCTGTCCTTCAAGACCGCGTTCCTACTGGCTGTCACTTCCGCTAAACGCGTAGGTGAGCTCTGTGCTCTCTCGGTACGTCCAGAGTGCCTGTCTTTTCGGACCGATTGCGGTGTCACTCTGCGACCTAATCCTGCTTTCGTGCCTAAGAATATCCGGAGTTCCTTCCGCTCCCGGGATATTGTGGTTCAGGCGTTTCGTCCTCCTGCTCACACTAGTGAGTTAGATGCAGGCCTTCACCTGTCATGTCCAGTCCGTGCTTGGGGATTTACCTCAGCCGTACTCAGGACTTCAGGGTTACCGACCAGCTTTGTCTGTTACGGTGGGGCTCGTGCTGGTGAGGCACTGTCGGAGCAGCGCCTGTCCCATTGGTTGTGCGAGGGCATTACCCTCTGCTACACGTTGGCTGGGCAGGATCTCCCTGGGGGCGTCAGGGCGCACTCCACTCGTGGAGTGGCTGCTTCTGCCGCTCTCCTGGGTGGGGCCTCGGTGGAGGACATCTGTGCTGCAGCTTCATGGTCCTCCCCGGGCCCCTTTGTAAGGTTTTACCTCATGGACATGACCGGGGGTTCTGTCTCCCAGGCGGTTCTGGGGTCTGTGGCCTTTCCGGCTTCCCGTCCTTTGGTCGGGTAGCAGGAGTGTATGGGTATGGGCCACAGTGTGTTGGGTCACACGTGGTTCCGCCTGTACGGTGTGTTCAAGGGGTTCTAGTTCCCTCTTGTTCGCATTCAGGTGGAGTTGACTGCGCCCCCCCTTCGTTAGGAAGGATGGGGTGACAGGGCTCCCCGCACCCCTTGATGTGGGCTTACGGGTCCTCAGGGGGTACATTTGTCGGGCTTCGCGTCCGCTCTTCCCCATATCTCATAAGGCTCAGAGCGGGACGCGATAGCGAATACGGCATATAACGATAGGTTATGTAGATAACCTAGTTATATTAGTATTGGCTGAGCGTCCCGCTCTGCGCGGCCCTGAGTTCCCTCTTGAGGAATCTTTTCCTGGGACGGGTTTTGGCGAGGAAGGATGTTTGGTGACCAGAGTCACTGCTATATGGGCGGTGCCACCATGGGGGCGGAGCCCCATACAGGTGGGGTGCATGTAGTTTTTTGTTCGTGGGAGATACAATAGGTATTGTAGTAGCTTCCTAGCTTAATCTATCTATTCTATTCTGATCTGCGTTGTGTTAAACCTTAAAAAACTCTTGAAGCTTACTATATCTACAAATGCAGAAAACCAGGAAATGGTTTTCTGCTCGTTACCAACAGAGGACACGGCACGGCGGTTTGAAGAAAGCGAGGTCGGAGCAGTTTTGAAAAATCCGTTGATTTAATAAAAAGGATTTCATTAAATTACAAATCAAATATTTGAAAGGATCACTTGCAATAAAATCTGATAAAAGATCTCACTATGCCGAGATATATCAGACTTTAGCCTAAATATTCAATATAACCTAAAAAGCTTGTAGCTTATAAACAGCTGCTCGTTCTTCGTTCTTCAATGATGTTTTCAGGATGCCGTCTCTTCTGCTCGTGGTCTTCCTTGTCTGGTGGAGAAAGAGTGTGTATTCGCTGTTCTTTCCTGTCTCTCGTTCGTGGGGATTGTGTCTGTCTCTCTCCGTGGAGCTCGCCATATTAAAATCTAGGCTCCGCCCCTAATGTTACGACAAGCGGGCGTATCCAAAAAGCTCTTACCGAGCTTTCTAATTGGAGAAACACTGGCTTTAGCTCTCCATAGGCTAATCCACTACAGTGACGTCAGGACTGAATTTATTAATGGGCGTTTTCCAGCAGTTTCAAGATACCCCTACTTGGGCACAAGAGGGGGCCGAAGGCCAAAAGGGGGCTACAGATATACCTCTTTGATCTTACTCTGTTCCTGCTGCCCTTTGCTTAAAGAGATAGCAGGCACCACCTGGTGTCTATTCTCTACCCTACTACAAAAGGCTTCCTGGGAGCTTGTTTGTTTGTTTGTAGTCCCAATGTCTGGCGCCTTAAGGCCGTTTTGAGTACCTCCTGTATATTCAACCTCACAGACCAAATTGTCTCCTAGATGTTGTTTGATCTTAAAACTGTAAAACCACACAGCTGCTGATTTTCTTAGGAGATAAAACAGCCACTGTCTTCTGGTTTAATTAGCGCCTGTTTATCTCATTCCCCCCACGAGGAGATTGAGATAGCCAGCTGCGTTCTCATTACAAAGTGAGAGGTGCATTTTCTAATCTTGTGTTGTGCCTTTGTGTTAAGGAGAGGGGGAAGAGGGAAGAAATAGTGGATGTAAATTACCTTTCCTTATTTCCGCCATTCTGTGATCCATGGTTGTGCAGTAAATTTTATACAGTTTGTTTGACAGAAAACTACCACAGTTTCCCCGGTTTGGGGATTAATGATCCCCAATATACTTGTTAGTATTTTCTCAATCAAACTGTTTACAATTACCTTAACCTTACTGTTTAGCCAAATCACCTAAGAACCAAATATTTCCAGAATCCTTCTAACTCATTTTTCCTATTTGTTAGTATCAATTGCTTTCAACACCCACATTAGCTCCCTTTTCCACTGACAGACTATGAATCCATTTATGTTTACACAGTTCTCTATTCACTCACACCGTTTAACAATTTCCACTCATTTGCAGGTTATACACAATGTATCAGTTATATCAATTTCACTTCAGTCTAGGTCCGTCCCTTTATGCAAAAAGATGATCGTACCAATTACCAGGTTTAGACTATACTTATGTGTTTTTTTAACCAAACGTGTCTGTTTTGTGCAATCCACTCTGAAAGAAAAGACTTTACATTGCATTTACTATCTAAACATTTCTAAAAAAGGAGAGAGCTCAGCTAATGAAAAATGAAAAATTAATATATACACGCCCTCTCCAAGGCCTATCAGTTACACTATCCCTTCTTTCGCCTATGTATACCGTTGAGGCTTCTGTATGACTCGTTTTGGTCGAGTATCTCGTTCCGGGCTTGTGCTAAGCACTGGTTCCTCCGGTTCTTCTGGTACCTTCTCCAAATCCACAGAGGAGAAATTATTATGTTCCAATTCATAATCTTCTCCTCTGTCTGGTTCCTGTAAAAAACCTTCATCTTCTACTCGTGGCCAATCGTGGTCCCCTCGGTCTGGCTCGCCATAATCATTCGCATCTTCCCCATCGTTTGGGGTTAGCGCCACCCCAATTTCATCTTCCGCCGCTTCCACTTCGCCTTCATGTAACGGTTGCGACGCCCCGGTTTTATCGTCAAGGTCTCGTGGTTCAGGTTCCCATTCTTGGTCCGTATCGATTGCTTTTACACAATGAGTAACGTGAAACCACATAGGCGATCCTTGAATTTGTAAAGCCCTCTCGGTGGCTCGAACGACTTTGTATGGCCCTTCTCGTCTCGCGCCAAACCACTTGCGTCTAAATACTTTAACATAAACGTAGTCGCCTGGTATGATTTGAGGTGTAGTCTGCCTATTCACCTCCTCCCCGGTTTCATGCTCCTGTCTACTGGAGACATGATCCAGAATACTTTTGTGTATCTTTGACATGTATTTTACGTACTCACGCATGTCGTTGTCCAGGATGTCCAAACTCGGACCTTTGCCTGTCGCGCGCAAACCTGGTACTACCATGCAGCGACCTAACATAATTTTGTGCGGTGTCAGACGCAGTCCGCGAACCTCGCTTGACCGGCATGCCATCAGTGCTAGAGGGAGAGCGTTCAGCCAATTCAATCCTGTGTGTTGACAGATCTTTACCAGCTTGTTTTTTAGCGTCCCGTTCATGCGTTCCACCATCCCCTGGCTCTGCGGATGATAAACGGCCCCCAATCGCTGTTTTATGCCTAAATGTTGGAGTATTAAACGTACAGTTTTGTCGACAAACTCTTTTCCATTGTCCGACGAGATTCTGTCCATTAAACCAAAACGGGGAATTATCTCTTGGCATAAGAACTTAGCCACCGATGCTGCATCCTTGTGCCGGGTGGCGCACGCCTCCACCCACCTTGAAAAACGACAGACAACGACAAGAATATATCTCTTCTGATTAAGGGGCTTAATCATGTCAATGTAATCAATTACAAGGTCTCGCATTGGGCCATTGGGCGTGGGGATATGTCCTGGTGACACACTAATCCCCTTACGTATATTGTTTTTCAAACATATTACACATCTCTGTAACACATGATCAATTTGACTGTTCAAATCTGGCGCCCAAAAGCCATATTCTCTGATTTTTCTCCTTACCTCTCCTTTATGCGCATGGCAAAAGTCGTGAGCCGTGTGGATCAGCAGTCCGACCAGGCCAGCAGGAGCCACCACAAATCCACTGACGTCGCGCCACAAACCTGAATCATCCTGACAAGCTCCCCTGGTTATCCAGAGGTTCCGTTCTACCTGACTAGCCTCCTCCTGGAAAGTCAAAACATCTTTGTAGGTTATCTTGTCCTCTAACTCAACTCCGTGTGTGATAACCAACACCTTACCTGCTCTGTCGGCACCTGTCACTTCCTTGGCAGCTTCGTCTGCTCTTTTGTTTCCTCGAGTTATTTTTGACTCGTCAGACTGGTGGGCAGCACACTTGATTATCGCAATCTGCTTTGGTTTCATAATTGCTTCTAACAACCGTTTAATCTGACTACAATGTTTTATGGCGCTTCCGTCAGCTTTCTTAAAACCTCGCCCTTTCCACACTGTGCCATGCAAGAATGCGGTACCGTGCGCATAGGCCGAATCGGTATGAATATTTACAATTCTGCCCTCTGCCATGTTACATGCTTCCGTCAGTGCGACCAACTCTGCTAATTGGGCCGAACAAGGTTGTGATAATGCTTCGGCTTTTTCCACCACAAACCCTTCGCCCTGTGACCTTACCACGGAATAGCCTGCTTTTAGTCCCTCGCCAACACGATAGCAAGAGCCGTCAGTCCATAATTCCAGATCTGGACTGCTAAATGGAAACGCCTGCAAGTCTGCTCTGAGTTTAGAGTACCTCTCGACTT
The DNA here is from genome assembly GCF_963971535.1 of Notolepis coatsorum. NCBI lineage: Eukaryota > Metazoa > Chordata > Actinopteri > Aulopiformes > Paralepididae > Notolepis > Notolepis coatsorum. Next base: position 86,221,954 of record NC_140174.1, on the reverse strand, counting down.
CGACTATACAGTCGTGGGGTTCTCCATCCTCAGGCGTAGGGATGTCAGCTGCCGGGTTCGTTATGGAACACCTGACCAGCGTCACGTCTTCCTGTTCCAAAAGTCTGTAGTAGTGTTTAATGCGAGGCATCGTTAGTGCATATTTACCGGACTCCAACAGACTCTTTAAGTCATGCCTCACCATGATATCCACTGGATATCCCATCATAATACTTGCGGCTTTTTCGTACATCGTATACACTCCAGCCATTTCTCGGTAGCATGGAGCCATCCCCATCTCTACTTCCGAGTAGGCAATCGAGTAGTACGCCATCGGCTGCGGTCGCGCCCCCACCCCTGTGTTCTGGGCCAACACCGCGCACGCCTGCTTCTGATCTGGAGAAGAAGAGACGTAGAGTATGAATTTCTTGGTATAGTTAGGCAAAGCCAGGGCCGGCGCCTCTAACAGTCGGGACTTGATTGTTTCGAATGCCCGTGAGCCATCTTCGGTCCATACCACTTTACTGCTCAGTTTATCAACGCCCGTTTCTTTCATCATCTCTCTCAATGGTTTCACTATTTCCGTATAGTTCTCGACCCAGGGAGAGCTGTACCCCATTATACCCAGAAATCCCATTAGCTGTCGTACCGTCACAGGTTTGGGCGCCGTCTTTATGGCCACCAAATGTTCTTCTGAAATAGCCCGATGGCCCTGTGAAATTGTTTGTCCTAAATAGATCACTTTAGGTTTACAATATTGCAACTTTTTCAACGACAATTTATGGCCGTTTTCCGCCAACAGCTGCAACAGTTTCACGGAATCGCGATGACATGTTTCCTGATTGTCCGCGCACAGTATCAGATCATCCATGTACTGAATGACCCTAGAGGTCACGACTTTATCCAACCCCTCTAAATCCTCCCTTAGGATTTTGTTGAATATGTGTGGCGAATGCTTTAGTCCCTGCGGGATCCTAGTATACTCATAATATTCATCCTTATAAGTAAAACCAAAAAAATGCTGGCACTCCTCGCTCAAGGGCACACTAAAATATGCACTACACAAATCTATAACCGTAAAGTATTTAGCTTTCGACGGGATAAATGTCAATAGCACATGGGGGTCGGGGACATCTGATGGATAGTCAAGTAACACCTCGTTGATAGCTCTTAGATCATGCACCAGCCGGTAAGAGGTATCAGGCTTCTCCACGGGTAGCAACGGCGTGTTGCTCCGGGGATCAGTTGTTTTCCGTAGGACTCCTGCAGCTAAAAGTCCTTTAATTTGTGGCTCGATTCCAGCCACCGCTTTCTCCTTCAATGGATACTGGTTCTTCCAAGGCAGGGTGGCCCCAGGTCTAAGCTCCACCTTCACAGGTTGAGCGGACTTGATTAGTCCAATGTCAGTGCTGTTCTTTGCCCACAGCGTCTCAGGCACCGCCTCCATCATGTCCTCTTGGAGGCTTGATGCATTAGGATTAGGGAGTTCTCCCAGTGTCTCTTGGTATAATTGCACAGTTTGGGGACGACCCATCCCTGTGCCTTGAACCATGATCTTAATAAACCTTTTATCAGGGCTTATCCAGATCCGTTTGTTTTCTTTCATCTGTTCAAATTCTATCCCTTCAGCTTTTTTCATCATTTCGCCTATGTGCTGTTGATCACATGAGCTGATTACCTTCAAAGTCACATGGGGAACACTATCCATAATGCCGTGCTCTTTAAGCAGATAGTCGCTCCGTGCAATACGTAACGCTGCTCCCTGTGGCCCCAATATGATATTGGTAGCATTCAGCTGTACTTTGTCAGGTTGCACCCTCAGCCACTCCTTAGTCTGTGACGAGTCTGCATCTCTATGATACTGCAGAGTGCAATGATAGGGGGTCTTTGGATCCCTTGCTTCAGGCATATTGGCAGTGATAAATTTCTCCCATTGTAAGGCGGGACCAAGCAGCTCTTGGTCCAGTCCCCCTAGACAATAGATCTCTGGTGGTTGACTGTCAATTCGTTGTACCATCTGATAGTACTGGTCTTCTCGTTCGGCTATCACGCAACCCTCCACAGTACATTTAATGTACATCCCCAGTAACCCCTGCCCATCTCGGCCAAGTAAGTTAATAGGTGTGCTTTCCGAGACCAGCACAGGGAGAGTCGCTTCCCTGCCTTGATATCTCAGAGTCACAGGTTCGGTAACAGCCGTCAGCTGGTTTACTCCCTCAAATCCAATTGTCCGTACGTATCGACCGGACATGGTTAGGTGCGTCGCGTCTTGGGGTTGTACTACCGTGTAGGCCGCACCGGTGTCTGCCATCATCTTGACAGATTTGTCATTCACCGTTACGCACACAATAGGCTCCTCCCTTAAAGACGACACTGACAGCTGACACCTCCCCATTGGACTCTCTGGGCCTCTTCATAGTGGTTCATCTGGCCCTCTTGCTGGATTTACCGGGCCATTGTTCTCATTCTGGTCTTGGACTCGGGGTTGGCCTTGGCCTTGCCAAGTTCTTCCCCGGTCTTCCCCTCTGGCTTGATAGTCCTGTCCACAGTCCCGTGCGAGATGACCAGTCTCCCCGCACACCAACACTCCATCTTCCGCACCGGGTATCCATTCGGATTCCGGCCTCTGCCGCCACCTCTTCCTCGTGGTTGCCACCCGATTGCTCCTCTTGACCTCTGTTGTTGTTCTGGCGCATGACCCCCTTGTGTTCCCACTTGAGCCCGTCTCTGTTCCTGTGGTTCCCCTTCATAGCCCGTCCCACCTCTTGGTTGTGGGGCCTGGACTAAGGCTTGAAGGTATTCCACTACCTTCACTGCATCGGTTGGCTGTTGATACATGATCTTACGTTGTTGCTCCATATCCTTCTCCTTTGCTCTTTGCTCTTTTTTCCGATATAGTTCAACGTAATGGTCTACTTGATCGATATATAAGTTCACTGCCATACTTGACAATGACACCACCTCGGCCAATTTCTGTCTTACCTCTAGGGGGAGGCCGTTTTCAATCTTGGCTCTTAACGAGGCTTCATGCATAGGGTCAAGTCCCGCCTCCTGACCAGTTGTGTTCTTCCACGCGGCATAGGCTTGTCGTACGTACAGCCTGGGGTGCATTGTTGCCCCCAGAGTACCAATCTGAATTTGGTCTGCGTGCAGTCTCGTTGGATAGGCTTCTCGTAGGGCCAACCACATTACTCCCCTGTACGCTGTGAACAGGTCCGCATCATGCGCTCCAGTTCCCACATGGCCATGCAGGCGAGCCATCTCCAGTATCCTTTCCATGCCGTCTTTTCCCATCATGTTTGTCAATATTTTCTTGACATCCCCCATTGCCATTTCTGTGCCGACCATCAACTCCTCCAGTTGGGCAATCCATGGGTTGGCCCCATTCTGGAGGGGCGGCAATTTCTCAGTCACCTGTGTCATGTCCGACGCCTTCAGGGGGTGATATTCCAGGTCCTGTCCTCTTATTATTATAGGAGCCATGCGGATAGGGGCTAGCTTGTTTTTCGTCTGTGATCTGGTCTGCCTTCTCTCCCTTACAGCATCTTGTACTTTCTGGAGGGCCTCTTTCTGCTCTCCTTTTTTGTCTTGCAGGGCATTTTGCTTTCCCTCAATGCCAGCCCGCATCCTCATGATCTCCTGATATTCCTCTCCCCCATCCATGTTTGTAGGGTCGGAGCTCGTAATTCGCCCTGCTAGGACCGCGTGGTCCCTGTCCAAAGCCACGAGCGCCTGTTCTATCTCTGTCAGATCGTCTTTTATCCGTGTCATCTGCCCCCCAAGTGCGATGTCGATAGCCTCCGGCTTCTCACCTACTGCATCTACATTCGCCCACTGTGGTATCGTGAGACCAATCTCGAAACTGTCAGGGGCTACCCCCCTGCGGGACTGGGGTTGGGGGGAAGGGAGATCTCGGTATACAGAGTGGGGCGCAGGAGCTGGGGGGCTTTGGAGGTACTCCGGCTGGCGGACAGACTCTCTCTGGTGGTCATACCCTCTCTGGTGGTCATAAACTCTCTGAGGATGGCCGTAGGTCTCCTTCATCCTTGCCCACTCTTTCTCTTTTAACATTGTCTCATAGCCTTCCTTTCCCTTTCTTTCAGCTGCTTGTATCACTCTAGCTCGCTCTGACGTCCCTTCCATCCCTTCCCTTGGTCGTGAGGTGGCCGCATACTCTCTGTCTGACCGAGTCTGGGCTGACCTGTCTGGTAGCCGTGAGGCGGCCACATACTCTCTGTCTGACCAAGTCTGGGCTGACCTGTCTGGTTGCCTAGCTGTCAGCTGAATAGATGTCTTTGCTTGTCCCTTCTCTTTGTTCCCCAGATCGTCTGTCAACTCATAAGGGCTTATCATCTCTAATACAGGTAGGATGGGGTATATTGTCTCCCCATTCCTACTGGCATATGGCAGGGGTGCTAAAGCTCCCTCAATTCTTTCCTGTTGGGCCATAAGATAGGAGGCTGGGGTGGGTGAGGCTAACTGCACTGCACTTTGGGCGGTGACAGGTGTTGTGTCAGGGGCCAGGGGAGTTATGGTGACCTGGACTACCCCCTCTACTGGTTTGTCTGCATCATTGCCATTTGCAATGGCCTTCCCTTCACTATCTCTCCTCTCAGCTTCCCGTGCATAAGCTGCTATCATTGTTGTTTCTTGCAACCGTTTCTTTGCTCTTTTCTTGATATTTGTATGTCCTAATTAGTGTTCGTATATCAGCTATTAACTCCAAATCAAAAGAACCCTCGACAGGCCAACGTTTCGCAAGCTCCCATCTTTTATTCCATCTTTTTGATACATAAATTGCTTTTTCCAAGTAATATTCGTTACCTTTTGTCGTGTCGTGTTCATTGGCAATAATCTGTACTGGACTCTCTTCCATCCACCCAATTACGGTCGACTTATCTGCGTTGGTTGTGGCTTTCATTTTCTTATATGCGCTTTTTCGCCCCATTTTTCTAAAGTTTCTCTTGTCTTTTTTATCTTGTAACAATGGCAACAGGCAGAAAAGTAGCTTGTGTAATCCCTATCTAAGTGTAGGTGTCTATGCTTCTTGTGACTGACTCCTACTCGGACAGCCAATAGTGGCACTGTGGGCCCTTCCTATTCTCTTCTGTCCCTTGTTCAGTTGAAATTCCTATTCTTACCTGATTTGTGGTGTTCCGCGTGTCCAATCGAACTGCTGGAGATCAGAGCACACAATGACAACAGTTCTTGTTAATTTATCAACCGGACTTGTACTTTACTCTGTCTTTATAATCAAATTCCTGAGAGGTTCCTTTCATTCACTGTATGAGTATCTTTTTACTTTCCTCATACACTCTTAAACACGAGACATTTGTAATTGATACATGTGTGTGATACCGCCAGTTTCTACTCCCTGTTTTTCTTCTCGTTCGATCTCTGTCAACACACTGGGTTCCTATTTTTTGTCAAATTTCCGCTCTCCTTTACTTCCGCTTGATTCTGCTCCAATTCTGATACTCCTCGGAAAACAAAAACATCTTGATTAATATAGTTACATTCATTTTTTCACATTCTTTTTCATTATTCAGTACCACACCCCCCAGGGGACACCTGTCACCCAGACACGTGTCCCCCAGAGATAATCTAAAGAATGCCACGGACGCCGCGCCACGCACGCCGTGAGGTGTCAACCCTGTTTACTGAAGAGACCCTGACAGCCCCTCCACAGCGGTCTAAACCCACCTCACCACAGGTACAAAGCAGTCAGCATCCCGGCAACTTCTCCCGTCCTTCAGGCCAGTATCCCCAGAGTCCAGTGCCCTGCCGGACGGCTATGCATAGCCGACCAGACCCAACACCGAACCCCGGGTACACCGCCCCACATCATACAGTCAATCCAAACGTACCTTCTATGGAAAAAAAACACAATTGCATACACAACCCTATCTCGCCAACGGCAACGCACGGTCGTCCAGGAACGTCCCCCGCCTCACACCCACACGCACGCCCCGGCCCTCCCACCTCCCAACCCTGAATGTCCACCACCCAGATCAGAGAATAGTTGCCAGCGCGGACGCCGGGCACCTCGGCTTTATTGGAACGCCCACACCTACCCTGCCACCCTCCGCGCCATCCCTTATCATCATCATCGCATACGCAGGTGCAATCGAGCGGTGTGGGTCCCCAGACGCAGAACCAACCGCGCCGAGAGTCCTGAACACGTACGTCACACACACCCTGATAACATTCACACAAACAACTATAACCGCAAACATCACCACAGCACACAGCAAATACTTAGCAATCGTCCATCCTATATAGCCCATCCAACTTTGACCCCAGCCCTCCCACGAGTCCTCCCGCGTGGGCTGCATCTCCCTAGTAATATTCTTCAAATGCTCTATAACCTCCTGTATGCCACCTATGTCATTTTCTGGGATAAATGTGCAGCATTCCTGACCAATCAATGCACACGTGCCTCCTGAACTTGCCAACAGGAAGTCCAAACCTGTCCTTGACTGCAGCTCCATCAGTCTTAAGGACCGTAACTCTTGAGCCTCCAGGGTCATACCTTTCGCGGTCGTAGCCGCCATATCCTCAAACACGCGAGCTAGATGGTCCAGTTCACCCATGTTTGCATACGCCCCCACCAGGGAAACGCCACCCTGAAAAAGTGGTCCGCATCCCTCCTCCTCCTTGACTTGGGAATCGTCGGCAAAACATCTGACACTCTCATAGCCGGCACTAAATACCCCAACGCACACCTACCCCTCCACTTAATAGGTAACGCTGCGTACGCATACTCACCACAAATCCAAAACGCCCCCCTAGGGGCTGGCGCCTCTGAATCCTTACCCCATACTCCACTCTCACCCAAGCAGCCGTCCAAATATCCCACGTCCCTACCACCGGACTTCCCCTCTACGCACATCTCAAACCCAGCCGCCCTAAACGCCACTGGAATGGGGCTATTGTCCTTTAGACCTCCAAATCGCCTTATTCGACCCCAACCCCCGGCCCAAATACCTCAACATCTTATCATGACCCACCCCGTCGCATAGGCCGGGGAGAGGCACGTCTCTCAACACATTGGCATGACACTTCGTTAAGGGGTGCGCAATCAGAGGAAGACCTGCGTCGGCCGCTAGCGGGGCCAAGCCACACACATAACAATCCGATTTATTAGCTGCTTTAGCTACCGTCCTTGCCATCCCCAAAAACAGATTCCCGCGATGGTCTGGCTGCGACCTCCTACCCACTACCACCACCTCTGGCTGTTCAGGTCGCAGATATGGATCATAAATTATCGTACTGATCAACACACACAACCAAACCATCGCCACAGCACACCCCCGAAGCACCCGCCTACTACTGTCACTCAAACCAGGAACCATGCTGAATGTTCCGTCGTCCTCTTCTTCCCTCTGTCACCGGTGCGTATCCTAATATGTCCTGCAATCCCCACAAACAACAACACAACTTTATAACCACACATACCACAGTCCACTGACATGAAGACCCCAACCTAAACACAATACCAGGACAAGAAAAAAGGCCGCAACGAAACCACCGACCGGCCAAGAGAGGACCAGGCCAGAGGGAAAACATGTATCTCCATGCCGGTCTTCAGAAGGAAGAGGGGGGAGAGAGAGAAGGGCTCAGCGAGTGAGGCAAAGGATGGAGTGGGGGGGCAGAAGGGAAACGGGAGAGAGGGGGGAAAAAGGGAGAGAGAGAGAAAAACATGCAGAAAAGGGGGGGGGGGGTCAAAGGGAAAGAGGGAGCAAGACAAGGAGGGGAATCGGGAGGAAAAAGGAGAGGGGGGAGAGGGAAGAGAAAGAGAGAAAGCGAGAAAGGGGGGGGGGGGGGGCTGAAGGAAAACCAGGAGAGGGGGGGAAATGCAAGGGGAGGGAAATGGGGGAGACCAGAAAGGAAAGGCATAAAGGGGGAAAAAGGGAGAAGGAAAACCAGGAGAGGGGGGGAAATGCAAGGGGAGGGAAATGGGGGAGACCAGAAAGGAAAGGAAAACCAGGAGAGGGGGGGAAATGCAAGGGGAGGGAAATGGGGGAGACCAGAAAGGAAAGGCATAAAGGGGGAAAAAGGGAGAAAGAAAACCAGGAGAGGGGGGGAAATGCAAGGGGAGGGAAATGGGGGAGACCAGAAAGAAAAGGCATAAAGGGGGAAAAAGGGAGAAGGAAAACCAGGAGAGGGGGGGGGGGGGCACGCAGTCCCGAACAGACCTGTTCCAAACCATAAAACACATTACACAATATGCCATACTTTGCAACTGCCCAAACGCCTCCTATGGAGGGGGAGGGAGAGAGAGAGAGAGAAAAGAAAGAAAGTTAGAGAAGAGATAAAAAGAGAGAGGGGGGAGAGAGAGAGAGAGAGGGCCAAAGAAAGAGGGGAAGAGAGAGAGAGAGAGAGAGAGGGAGGGAGGGAGAGAGAATGGTGAGAGAATGGTGTGAGAGAGAGAGAGGGGGAGAGAGGGGGAGAGAGAGAGAGAAAGAGTGAGAGAGAAAGAGGGGGCGAGAGAGAGAGAGGCAGAGGGACATAGTGAGAGAGAGAGGGGGAGGGAGGGAGAGAGAGAGAGAGAGAGGGGAGAGAGAGAGAGAGGGGAAGGAAGGAGTGCGGGGAGAGAGAGAGAGAGAGGGAGGGAGAGAGAATGGTGAGAGAAAGAAAAAGAGTGAAAGAGGGGGAGAGAGAGAGAAGGAGAGAGAGAGAGAGAGAGAGAGGGGGGAGAGAAAGAGAGAGGGGAAGGAAGGAGTGCGGGGAGAGAGAGAGAGAGAGAGAGGGAGGGAGAGAGAATGGTGAGAGCTTGGTGTGTGAGAGAGAAAGAAAAAGAGTGAAACTGAACACCCCAAGCGAGCCACGACGAGCTATTTGTTTGTAGCATGTAGCTTTGAGCTATCTGTTTGTAGCATGTAGCTTTAGCTTAGCCGCGCGCCACGATACGCACGAGTCCTGACGAGAACGCGCTCTGTCCAGCACGAGCACCGACGAGCATGCACGCGCTGCATCTCCACTAACAGTTGGGTGGCGCAATGGACGTGGCGCTTGTACCAGATTCAATATTAAAAACCGTTCTCAGTCATATTTTAAGTGCCAATTTACAGATTTAATCCATACACATCACACAACGTACAACATAACCATAAATCCTTTCACTCATACCCAAACAAATGCCTAACCATAGCTGCAATCGCTTTGACCCTTCTAACCTCCTTCCAGTTAAGAGTACCCTCCTCCCGTTCGGATGCACTACTTGCCCTACTTAGATGCACCTCTCCCCGCCAGGATCAGGAGATGCCACGTGTGGGGAAACCGGCTTTTTCAGGGCCGCATTGCCGCCTACACTGGAACCCCTCTCACCCAACCAAGGATACAGGCCTCCACTTCCAGGCTAAGGTCTCCTCTCATGAACAGAAGAAGCCCCCTATTTTACCTTCAGGTGCAGTTTAAGGCTGGGTCCCTTTCCAATCTTAGGAGAGACAATCCAGATTCCTCTGAATTGACACCCCTTATCCTTCTGCTTCCCAGTGGTTCTTTTCAAACCTGCTGATCACAGAAGCACAACTCGCCTACTAACGCATTCGGTTTCGGCTTATTGTGGCCTGACTGTACATTGAGCCCGACGCATTTATGCCCATACTGTCCAGTCACTCACGGCCCCACGTCCCGCGTATCTGTGACTATAAGCAGGGTCATAATGCTCATCGGACCGACCGGTGACGCAGTCGATAGAGATCTCATAGTCCATCATCAAGTCAGGACCCCAAGCAGCTGAGGTCCGTAGTACCTCCCAGCCACTCAGTTTTGAAACCTACGGTCTGCTCCCCATCCCACTTGCTTTGGGTATGGAAACTTTGACCGTTTTCACCAGCCTGGCCTGTTCACAGCAGGTGCCGTGCCCCTTCCGGTGCACTGCCCCACTACTAGGTTTGGACCGTCGTCCACCTACCACCCAGTGCCCACATATACATTACATGCGACGTTATCTGGGCCGACTAGACGGTAACACAGTAAGATGTTGGTCATCTTTCCAGACACAAGGGCCATTCAGTTTCTCCCCAGCACTATAGGATGGATTTAACGTGCCCAGGGAACCTTCCGATTCCACCGCCGCCTGTTGATGACTAGAGGTTCGAGGTGCCTACCCCCTCCCTAATCATCCACAACCAACTTAACCTAGACCCCGATGCCCGCGACAGATCCCACATTCCGTCAACAACCACCGCGCGACTTCCTAAATGCAATATCAGGCATATTTACCCTCCGTACTATAGACAGTGTTTAAGTTTATTATACCGCTTTTTAATCGACTTCCCATTAAGTACTTATTTATTGTTACAGCGTAACGCAGTTAACTAACATGTCTGTTCTGCTCGAAGTCAAATAAGACCTCCGGGTCTGCTCGGTCCGGCTCTAAAATCGAACACGCACCTTCATTTAATTCGGCCGAATGGTCCCTGCAGACACGTCCTGACTATCACGCGATCAGTCAGTAAACCATTCATTTATAGGGCCCCTCAAGCATGAACACGACCCCGCTTATATCAAAAACCACGTATTATTCCCGTAACCCACACACCATTTCCCCGATTCACGAAGGTTCCAATTCATCTCACCAAACCTGATTTGCATGTTCCCAATAGCAACAGAGCCCATTTTATACACAGCTCTCTTTCCATTCAGAACAATCAAATTATCAATCATTACCGCGCTCCTTTTCCCGAGAATTCGTTTCTAGGGTTCTCGTATTACTCAGGAAGCGCCCCCTATCGCACGCCAAAGACCACCGTGTTCCCTGGCCAGGAAAACCTGTAGTCAGTCGCCATACGACGCATATAACCTGTCCCGTAACCAGATAGGCTGTGAATCCCAACATACAGACTTCATTTTACATGAGGCTAATTCTTAGCAATCCCCCCCTTGGTTCGAATTGAACGCCCGTACACTTCATAGCCACACTCACCTGTGTTACAGCTCCGGCTCCGCGAAGACGACTTGTTGTTGTTTGAGGTGAAGAAAGAGGGGAAAAAAATTATTTTCTGTTCTCGATCAAATCGGACGTTCTATTCAAGGGCCGCGGCACCAATAAATGTAGTAGCTTCCTAGCTTAATCTATCTATTCTATTCTGATCTGCGTTGTGTTAAACCTTAAAAAACTCTTGAAGCTTACTATATCTACAAATGCAGAAAACCAGGAAATGGTTTTCTGCTCGTTACCAACAGAGGACACGGCACGGCGGTTTGAAGAAAGCGAGGTCGGAGCAGTTTTGAAAAATCCGTTGATTTAATAAAAAGGATTTCATTAAATTACAAATCAAATATTTGAAAGGATCACTTGCAATAAAATCTGATAGAAGATCTCACTATGCCGAGATATATCAGACTTTAGCCTAAATATTCAATATAACCTAAAAAGCTTGTAGCTTATAAACAGCTGCTCGTTCTTCGTTCTTCAATGATGTTTTCAGGATGCCGTCTCTTCTGCTCGTGGTCTTCCTTGTCTGGTGGAGAAAGAGTGTGTATTCGCTGTTCTTTCCTGTCTCTCGTTCGTGGGGATTGTGTCTGTCTCTCTCCGTGGAGCTCGCCATATTAAAATCTAGGCTCCGCCCCTAATGTTACGACAAGCGGGCGTATCCAAAAAGCTCTTACCGAGCTTTCTAATTGGAGAAACACTGGCTTTAGCTCTCCATAGGCTAATCCACTACAGTGACGTCAGGACTGAATTTATTAATGGGCGTTTTCCAGCAGTTTCAAGATACCCCTACTTGGGCACAAGAGGGGGCCGAAGGCCAAAAGGGGGCTACAGATATACCTCTTTGATCTTACTCTGTTCCTGCTGCCCTTTGCTTAAAGAGATAGCAGGCACCACCTGGTGTCTATTCTCTACCCTACCACAAAAGGCTTCCTGGGAGCTTGTTTGTTTGTTTGTAGTCCCAATGTCTGGCGCCTTAAGGCCGTTTTGAGTACCTCCTGTATATTCAACCTCACAGACCAAATTGTCTCCTAGATGTTGTTTGATCTTAAAACTGTAAAACCACACAGCTGCTGATTTTCTTAGGAGATAAAACAGCCACTGTCTTCTGGTTTAATTAGCGCCTGTTTATCTCATTCCCCCCACGAGGAGATTGAGATAGCCAGCTGCGTTCTCATTACAAAGTGAGAGGTGCATTTTCTAATCTTGTGTTGTGCCTTTGTGTTAAGGAGAGGGGGAAGAGGGAAGAAATAGTGGATGTAAATTACCTTTCCTTATTTCCGCCATTCTGTGATCCATGGTTGTGCAGTACATTTTATACAGTTTGTTTGACAGAAAACTACCACAGTTTCATAGGAGATAAGGATATCTCATAAGGCTCATAAGGCTCAGAGCGGGACGCTCAGCCAATACTAATATAACTAGGTTATCTACATAACCTATCGTTAACCCTGCTCCCGACCAGGCTCAAACTTTTTGGTCTGTTGTCATGGTGATTTAGACAATCGAGCTTCGGGGAATGGGAAGGTCCGGCTTAAGTCAGGCTTGACCGAAAATTATCCGGCTAACTCAGTTATCCAGGTACGGGGAACGGGGCCCAGCTCTGATTGAACAAGGCATTTTAAACCTTTAAACATGAGTTGTCGACCTTTTTAGTAGTCTTTCAAATTCTTAAATCATTTTAACACTTTGGCTGCCATGGGTTAAATTCATTATCAACTGTAGGTTGCCGGCTCTATTTGTCTATAGAGAAAGTCCCCTTCTTTGCAGGGCTATAACTTTTTAAATTCTATTGCTACATTGCCATTATTAGGGCCCATTCAAAGTCCTATATGTATTGTTCATTGTGTAGCAACGTTAAACTTTTTCATTCACATATTCATAGTAAAGTATGGTCTAATGTATAAGTATGTTTTCATCTCTTTCTGCAGCTTTCTCCAGAACGTGATCTATAGCCCCAAATACATTATATTGATGATGCAATACAGTTTTATGGCAATCAGCGCGATATAAAAAATTCCAACTAGACGTACTTCTAGAACAGACCTGGGCATTGTACGGCCCGCGGGCCGGATACGGCCCCCGGGATGATTCTGACCGGCCCGCGAAAGATTACATGATAATCTTTTTTTTTCCTTTTTTTCTTCTTCATGTCAACGTTCACACGCACAATATACGCTTACCTTATACCAAGCTTACCTATTTGACTTGATTCAACAACAAAGCAGTCGGGGCAAGCCAAAAACGGTCGAAAGTGTGGTTATTTGAAGTTTGGATTTCTTTTTTCACAACTGAGGTAGGTAGATTACATTTTTAGAGACTAAAGTACAGAAAAAAGGTACCGTTGGGTACCGGTATCGATTCACAGGTACCGGTACCGTATCGGTTCAAATGTGAACGGTACCCATCCCTACTGAACACACAACTGCAGGGCAAGGGCATTTTTGCTCATGAAATGCATAGCCATGTGAAAGCCTTCATGACAAAGTTGCAATTAATTTCAAGGCAACTAGGCAGCAACAATCTCAAACACATGAAAACCCTGAAAGAAGTCAAACCATCAGCTGATCACCGGCACAGGTACTCATCCATGTTGGGAGCACTGCATGATGAATTTTCAAGGCGTTTTAAAGATTTCAAAAAGGTTGAGGATGAAATGCAGCTGGTTTCCTCTCCCTTTACCTGCAGTGTTGATAGTGCACCCACTGATGTTCAGCTTGAACTCATTGACCTGCAGTCTGATTCACTACTGAAAGAGCACTTTAAGTCAGCATCATTGCTAGAGTTCTACTCTGCTCTCAAGGAGGAGAACTTTCCAAACATGAGGAGACATGCTCAGAAGATGTTGGTTCTCTTTGGATCCACCTACGTATGTGAACAGACACTCAGTCATGACGTTTACCAAGTCCAGGTACAGATCCTCTCTCACTGATGAACATCTGGCAGCTGTGCTTCGCATCTCCACCTCAGACATGCAATCTGACTTTGATGGACTTGTTAAAGCTCAACAGAGACTGGATTTATCGCACTGAATGAAAAAAAAGAGCTGAAGAACACTAAAATGTGGAAATATAACAAGTGAAATGGGACACTTGATCTTTTTTTATATTTTGTTTGCACAGTTCTGAAAACATTAAATGTTTAATATAGGCATGTAGAATAAAAAGGCTACTGGGACACTTTTCTTTACACAGTTCAGTGACATGACTTGTTTATTTTGGCTATAAGATGATGTGATGTCTTTAGAAAGCTAAGAAAATCCTTGTTTCAATAGTATATGAAACTCAAAATAATAACTTTATTTGTATAGCACTTTTTCATACATGCCCTTTGTTATTAATGTTTCACATTTTGTTTATCATTTTGGAAATAAATTCTATTTGAATAAATGATATTTTTGAAAGCTAACCTCACCTTTTAATTGCCAAATAATAACATACACTCTTACCAGGGGTCAAAACAATGCCATTTACTGCTTTTTATATAGAAATAAAATGTATATTATGCATAATTGAGTTTGGAATTTTGGCCCGGCCCTCCAACATATTTTCAGTAGCTCATTCGGCCACCCGGGAAAAATAATTGCCCACCCCTGTTCTAGAAGTTACTACACGTCATCTGATGTTGACCGGATGGGCTAGGGGGCGTTTATAATTCCGTGGGCAGCGTTATACCAATCATCTAATGTGGGTCAAATGTTGATAATAGCAGTTAGTATCGAAGACGGTAACTTTACACGCTAAAACTCATCCCGGTCTCCGCGCGCCGTTGGGCGATCATCGTAGAGTAGAAATTTTATCATTATGGGATGGCGTTTTACCCGGTCCATCTCCAGCTTGTATAATGGTATATACGTCCAAATCATGTTGTTTATCGAGTTATTGGCAATCGATCGCTATGTAGTGTGTCGAGATCGAGTCCCGGAACCTATATCGAGTGCCCAGAAGTAATACGGCCGACCAGCACAATCTCTATAGCACTTCCTGTTAAGCGATTGCGCCGATCGGCCACCAGATGGCGCTCCTGAACCGCCAGAGAGCTCAGTGGGTCCTCCTGGTGGATCTCAGGCCAGCGGAGGGGAAATATTGATATTAAAGACGCTGTAAGGCGTCTTCGGCAACTTGAGCATGGCCGGGAATGACGTGTTTAGGCGTTTCCCGGCACCCAAAGTGTTAACATTTCTAACTTGGTCTTAATTTGTAAAGAGATACTTTTAAACATAAATGAAATCCAACTCTCAAGCAAGTGAATGTGTAGACTGAAATAGTTGGAGCTACTAAACACACAATTGAATTAGCCTGATTTTAACCACATTTAAGCAGAAGTATAAATAAACAGTAGAATAAGTAGAACATAACCGACCATTGGCGTCTTTGGGGGTAGAGCTCCTTGGGTCGACCTTCAGCTTGCTTTGTTTGTTTGTTCTGTGAGTGTCTCCACCACCAGCCTTTAACAGCTGTTCAATCAGCCAACGGCAGCCATCTTGCAGCTGATGCACTCTGGGAGATGTAGTTGGTAGTTGTCTGAGGTGTCTTGACATGCTCCACTCATGAGTTTTAACTCAACACCTCCCACTTGAGCTACTGGGTTCTTAACCACAGAGGTCACTCAAGTCCTTCACGCCTCTGTTGTTCTTCAGTAGGAAGTAGAATGACCAGCCGTCTGACATCTCGATGCAGAATTGTGGCCGGGATTTTGGTTTTTTCACTGTTTGATTTTGTGGGCTTTCCTTTGTCATTTGCTTTCGTGATGGGGACAGGATAGCTGGGAAAGGTCCTCACCAGCACATCTCTTACGATGCCTTTGCGGTCAGCGTTGACACTGACTACTCTAGCCAGCTTGTACTGTCCTCTCAGGGCATTTTGGTCAGCCAACCAGACCACATCTCCAACAGCAACATTTCGCTCTTTGGTGTGCCATTTGTTCCTTATGAACAAATTAGGACCGGCCAATTGGCTCCATTTCTTCCAGAACTTGCTGACTTCTGCCTGAATATTCTGAAGTCTTTTGTATGGGTAGCCATCAAACTGAAAGTCTCCAGGGTCACCTTTAGGATGGGCATGTCCTAAAAGCAGAGAGTTTGGAGTGATGTACTCTATGCAGTCTTCCCTGCTTTGAGTTCTTGCATCGATGGGTCTCTCATTAGCAAGGTTGGCTGCCATGAAGAGAAACGTTTGGAATTCTCCCCATGTGAAAACACCTTCTCCACCAAGGTTGCTTAAGGCCCGCTTCACTATTCTGACAGCTGCCTCTGCTGCACCGTTCCTGTGGGGAGAGTCTGCGGGGTGGATCTTCCACGACCATTCTGTGCCATGTTTGGCAGCTCTTCCTTCAAGTTCAGGCCTGTTCAGTTGGTCAAGGAATTTGTAAAGCTTTTCCAGAGCAGGCTTGGCTCCCACAAAGTTAGAGCCAGGGTCTGACCAGAGTTTCCTGGGGTGTCCTCTCAGCGAAGTGAACCTTTGATAGGCGAGCAGGAATCCTTCGGATGACTGGTCACTCACCACTTCAGTGTGCATGGCTCGGGAAGCCATGCAGCAGAAGACGATTCCCCATACTTTGAGTCTGGTCCTCTTTTTGACCTCATCCTTCACTTCATAGGGGCCGAACAGGTCCATGGTGGTGAATTGAAAGGGTGCAGCTGGGCCTGTTCGCTCTGGAGGCAGGTCAGCCATGATTTGTTGACACTGTTTTACATTGTTCTTTCTGCAAACGACACAGCTGTCAACCACCCTCTTGGCAAGTCTCCGGCCTTTTATCACCCAAGCCTTTTTCCTCATGCGAAGAAGGGTTCCTGCTACTCCCTCATGGTTTGCTTTGTGGGATTCTTGTGCCAGCAATGTAGACACCCATGATTCAAAAGGTAAGACTGGCACTGCAGTCTTCACTTCGTTGAACATCTGGATTCTGCCTCCACAAAGTAGGAGTCCAGAGTTCACGTCTTTGTACACTGCCAATCTGCTTAGAGTCGTCTCTGGGAAGGCTATAGCTTCTTGAGCAGCGAGGAAAAGGTCTTCAGATGCGTTGTCAAGTTCTTTTACAGTCAACCCAGCTTGTTTGGGTGATGCCTCCCACTTTGACTGCCCTGGCACTTCCTCTCTAGCCACTGCTTGACAGCTCGATAGACCCAGGCGATGACTCTCACCAGTTTGGACAGGTTGCTGAATCTTCTTATTTCCACAAGATCTTTGACCCAGCCAGTGGGCTTCCTTCTTAGAAGAGTTGGCATTTCCTTTTGACTTTGCTGTGTGGTCAGAGGGTCGTCTTCCTGCGGACTGATTTTAGCTTGAGCTCGTGTGATTGCAGCTGAAAATGCCTTCCTTTGGAGTGTGTTTACGCTCTCCCTGGCCTGGGCAGCTACCTCTCCAGCTGATTTAATGGGCCACTCCTCCACTGGCCACTTCAGGAAATCTGGTCCATTTTGCCAGGTGGAATCCTCTTTTAAATCTTCAGGAGTGCCTCCTCTTGTAATGATGTCAGCTATGTTCAGACCTCCACGGATCCACCACCAGTCCTGCACTGGTGCAGTCTTTTGGATTTCACCCACTCTGTTGGCAAAGAAGCTTTGGTACCCATAACTGTCTCTCTGGATTGCCCCAAGGACCGTCTGACTGTCCAGCAGATGGAACCATTTCTCGATCTTCATTCGAGCATGCTTTTCCACATACTTCCTGATTCTGGCTGCGAAGACTGCTCCACAGATCTCAGCTTTTACAGCTTCTCCCTTTTGATCCAGAGGTGTCAGTTTGGCTTTTGATTCCACGAACCGAACTTCAATGCCATGACATGTTTCCCACCTTAAGTACATCACAGCTCCAAAGGTTTTGTCACTTCCATCAGAGAATGTGATGCCCCAAGGGTTTCCTTTCCAGTCAGCTGGTGTGAGGCTTCTGTAGAATTTCACCTGACCAAGCTGTACATATTCTTCAAAAAGCTGTATGGCTTCTTCTCTGATGCTTTCCGAGAGTGGTTTGTCCCAGGTTTCTTGGGTCAGCTTGCCACCTCCTCCCTCTTGGAATGCCTTTCTGACAAGAATTGCTCCCTTCTGCTTGACCGGTGCTACTAGGCCAATTGGGTCGTACAGCCCGGCTACTTGGCTTAAGAGAGCCCTTCTAGTCAGTGGGTTTGGTGTTTCGGTTCTCACCTCTTCTTTGAGGAGATCTTTGCCAACTCTCATTTTCTTCTTTCTTTTGGAAAAGTTAACTGAGGTCAACATGTAGAGCTTGTCTTCGTCCACTTGGTAGCCGATGCCTAGGGCTTTGTTGTCTTCTTCCCTCATTTGATTTGGGAGAATGAAGGTTTTCCCTTGTTCCTCTTTTAGGACTTCCTTCTCTGTTCCTTTCCTCCCACTTTGCCCTGACCGGACCCATGGTTTGAGGAAGAAGCCTCCAGCTCCCAAAATCTCTTCAACTTTTGCAGTGATTTTGTCGAGTTGATCCAGGTTATTGTGGGAGGTCAAGAGGTCGTCCACATAACTGTCCTCTTCAATGACTCTGCGTTCATCTTCCAAGTGAACAAAACTGGGCAGGCTCGCAGTTTCTCTCATAGCCAACTGAGCGATGTAACCAGCAGGTTTGTCCCCGATGTTGACTCTGGTGATTGCATATTCACTGATCTCCTCTTCTGGGCTGTCTCTCCAGAGGAATCTGTGTAGATGCATCTCACGCTGCTCCAGCCACACAGAGTTGTACATCTTCTTTATGTCTCCTAGAGCTGCATGCACACCTTCTCTGAACCGTAGCAGTACAGCTCTAATAGGGTTGAGTACATCTGGTCCCTTAAGAAGGATGTCATTCATGCTCACGCCTTTGTATTTCTGGCTGCTGTTCCAGACAATACGAACTGGTGTTGTCACTGAATGGGGGTTTGGCGCCACCAGGTGGCTCACATACCACACTGGTCCAGTCCACTTGTCAATGATGTCATCGGTGAGTTTTATGGCTGCTCCTCGTTCGACCATTTCCTGGATTTGGGTTGTGTATGCGACTTTCCAGTCTGGTTCTTTGCTCAGTTGTTTTTCCATCCTTAAGAAGCAGGCCTGGACTGCACTTTTGTTGTAGGGGAGAGAGACAGGATCTACGGTCCAAGGATATTTTGCATCCCAGTGTGGAGATGGGGTGTGAGCATCCTCCTCTTTGTAGGTGAGGCCTCCTTTAATGATTTCATACTCCCTCTCCTCTGCCAGGGTCATTTCTTTTCCTCCTGGTGGACAGTTTCCACATCGACATCCTCCACATCTTGGTTCACATGCAGCTCCGATGCTGTCCCAGTGCCACCACTCAAGGAACTCATGGTTACTGGCAACTGTGAATGTCTCTTGATATTTGACTGCTGCTGTTCTCATGGAGCGAGCAAAGTGAGTTCTTGATTCATATGCTTCCACGTCCACCTCTTCATGCAGATCAGGATGTGCTCCGCCCACCGTCTTCCCCAGTGGACTCTCCCATAAGACGAGGTCTCCAACTACTTTTACTCTTTGGGGAGCGAGTCTTCCCTCTCGGTGGCTTATGAGTAGTTCAACCTCTTCTGGCCTTTCCAGCTCTTCAAGCTTGACCTCCGGGAAAAACCTTTGCAACCTCTCTGGTTGAATCACTTGATGGACCTTGGCGATTTCATCTAGGCCGTAGCAGACTAGTTCATGGGCTCTTTCAGTGCCTGTAGGAGTCTTCACTCTAACTTTGAGGATGTATCTCTGAGTGTCCACCTTCATGGCCATTACTCCAACCCCATGCACAATCAATGTTATCTTCTCTCTTCTCAACCCAAGTCTTTCAGCAGCCTTATGGGTGATGTAGTTTGTATCTGACGCTAGGTCAATCAATGTCCCAATTTTCTGACCAGCGTTTGCAGTGACTTTCATAAGCATCATGATGACAGGAAGCTCGGCGAGACCATTTCTTCGCAGTAGTTCAGACTGGCCGGAGGTTTTGATTGCCACTGTAGTTTTGTTAGTAAAAGCCCTTCTGCCTCGATCTGCCATTTCAGAGGAGAGTTCAGACAAGAACGACTCTTGTTCCTCTGTGAGTTTGCCTTTGTTGCCGTCTCTTCCACCTCTTCCTTCTTCCCATCGAGGCTTGAATTCTCCTTTTGGGCAGAGGATATAGTGGTGGTCTGCGGCATTTCCTCCCTTCTTACAGTCTGCATTTCTGCATAGGAATGTCTCTCTGCAGTATGCAGTTCCGTCATGGCATCCGAGACATTTCCTGCATGCTCCCAGCTTCTTCAAGGCAGCCGTCTTCTCCGAAAGCTTCAGTCCCTTGAACTTCTGGCAAAAGAACAGTTGGTGGTTATGTCCACTGTCGCCACAGACAACACATACGTCAAGCTCTAGTCTCTTTGTGTTCTTTGTCGAGGCAAACTTTCTTTCATTCTTTTTGTCCGGGCGATCTGGCTTGTCAGTCTTCTCCACAATTCTTAGTTGATCAAGCCTCTCCAGTACGTCTTCCTGGTTCTTCAAATATTTCAAGAGCATGTCAAAATGGTTCTCTGTGACATTGCTGCTGGGATCTACCATGAACATCAACCAGTCTCTCTTGATAAAGTCAGGTAACTTGCTTTCAATTGATTTGATCACAAGTGCGTTGTTTATGGCCCCAGAGTTGCCCAATTCAGTGAGATCTGACAGAGCCTTCTCCACAGTTTGTATAAGGTCGATGACCTTTCTTGGCTGGTTTTCAACTGTTAAGTCAACTCTTGCTTTCCACTCCAAAGGACATAAGGAAACAACTCCAAGTTCCAACTCCAAGTCAATTTTATTTTCAACTTTTCAACAGTTTCAGTTGCAGTTGATTCTTGACTGGTTGGTTCTTCATATAGGTTGAAAACCTTCGAAAACAAAGAAAAAGGTTTTAACAATGCAATAAACATAAACAATAAACAACAATAACCATCTTTTCAAACCAATAAGTTCTTTTTAAACATGGTTGATTTTAAACATTAAATATATATTTTAAATAATCAAACGTCTTTTAACGATAGTGTTTACACAATGAATGCCAAAATGTAAAGTATTAAATTACCTTATGAAGTCGACATTTTAACACAGTCTTAAATTAACTCATAAAGTCGACATTTTAACCCAATTATTAAAGTCATTTTCAATTAATCATTTCTGAATTGTAACCTTTAATAA
The DNA here is from genome assembly GCF_963971535.1 of Notolepis coatsorum. NCBI lineage: Eukaryota > Metazoa > Chordata > Actinopteri > Aulopiformes > Paralepididae > Notolepis > Notolepis coatsorum. The sequence goes on along the minus strand of NC_140174.1, from coordinate 86,200,904 downwards.
ATTATTCAAGTTAGTAAACATTTGATTCAAGTCAAGTAAACATTTGGTATTTTAAATTGAATAAGTGAAGAAATATAGCTAAACTTTAAGCTTGTAGATCAGCTCTGATTGAACAAGGCATTTTAAACCTTTAAACATGAGTTGTCGACCTTTTTAGTAGTCTTTCAAATTCTTAAATCATTTTAACATTTCTAACTTGGTCTTAATTTGTAAAGAGATACTTTTAAACATAAATGAAATCCAACTCTCAAGCAAGTGAATGTGTAGACTGAAACAGTTGGAGCTACTAAACACACAATTGAATTAGCCTGATTTTAACCACATTTAAGCAGAAGTATAAATAAACAGTAGAATAAGTAGAACATAACCGACCATTGGCGTCTTTGGGGGTAGAGCTCCTTGGGTCGACCTTCAGCTTGCTTTGTTTGTTTGTTCTGTGAGTGTCTCCACCACCAGCCTTTAACAGCTGTTCAATCAGCCAACGGCAGCCATCTTGCAGTTGATGCACTCTGGGAGATGTAGTTGGTAGTTGTCTGAGGTGTCTTGACATGCTCCACTCATGAGTTTTAACTCAACAGTTGTGTTGTCATGTTGTTGTGTTGTCATGTTGTTGTTTTGTCATGTTGTTGTTTTGTGTCATGTTGTTGTGTTGAGTCATGTTGTTGTTTTGTCATGTTGTTATATTGAGTCATGTTGTTGTGTTGTCATGTTGTATTGAATCATGTTGTTGTTTTGTGTCATGTTGTTGTTTTGTCATGTTGTTCTATTGAGTCATGTTGTTGTGTTGTCATGTTGTTGTGTTGTCATGTTGTTGTGTTGTCTCGTGTTGTTGTTTTGTCTCATGTTGTTGTGTTGTCATGTTGCTTTGTCATGTTGTTGTGATGTGTCATGTTGTTGTTTTGTGTCATGTTGTTGTTTTGTCATGTTGTTGTTTTCATGTTGTTGTATTGAGTCATGTTGTTGTTTTGTCATGTTGTTGTTTTGTCATGTTGTTGTTTTCATGTTGTTGTATTGAGTCATGTTGTTGTTTTGTCATGTTGTTGTGATGTATCATGTTGTTGTTATGTGTCATGTTGTTGTATTGATTCATGTTATTGTTATGTGTCATGTGGTTGTGTTGTCTCATGTTGTTTTGTTGTCTCATGTTGTTGTGTTGTGTCATGTTGTTGTATTGTCATGTTGTTGTTTTGTGTCATGTTGTTGTTTTGTGTCATGTTGTTGTTTTGTCATGTTGTTGTGATGTATCATGTTGTTGTGTTTTCATGTTGTTGTTATGTGTCATGTTGTTGTATTGACTCATGTTGTTGTTATGTGTCATGTTGTTGTATTGATTCATGTTATTGTTATGTGTCATGTGGTTGTGTCAGGGGCGTCATTTTGGTATGGCAAGGTATGGCACTCACCATACCTTGGCAAATTAAAAAAAAAAAAAAAAAAAAAAAAAAAATAGATTTATATTGATTTAGAATTAGAATGTCAACATTATGAACGAGGCTTCGAACTATTCGGTACAGCCCTTTCATGTTTTGATATTATCAATTATCTCACTTTTACTAGGTGACTTTTACTGTGACTAACTGAAATATGCCAAAAAAAAGGAAAATGGACATACAGATGTTTTTTAATCAGAGGGCAGCAGAGACAAGTGATACAGGGACACAGGTAAGGTCTTACAATGGCTTAGTGATTATAACAGTGCAGTTCAGCATTCAGTAACCCATACTTTTTGTGAATGTGTTTTTGATACTATATTCTGTTAAACACACACCTCAAAACTGTACCCAAGGAAAATTGGCTCAATTGCAAGAAAAATAATAGACAGTTATGATATTACATTCTGCATAATTTGTATGCAAAATATTGTGGTTGACACATTTCTATATTAACACTGTTTTATTGTTTGATTGATAGATTGTTTTATTGTTTGATTGATATATTGTTTTGTTGGTTTGTTTGATAGATTGTTTTGTTGGTTTGTTTGATAGATTGTTTTATTGTTTTGTTCGATAGATTGTTTTATTGGTTGATTGATAGATTGTTTTATTGTTTGATTGATAGATTGTTTTGTTGGTTTGTTTGATAGATTGTTATGTTGGTTTGTTTGATAGATTGTTTTATTGTTTTGTTTGATAGATTGTTTTATTGGTTTGTTTGATAGATTGTTTTATTGGTTTGTTTGATAGATTGTTTTGTTGGTTTGTTTGATAGATTGTTTTATTGGTTTGATTGATAGATTGTTTTATTGGTTTGTTTGATAGATTGTTTTATTGTTTGATTGATAGATTGTTTTATTGTTTGATTGATAGATTGTTTTGTTGGTTTGTTTGATAGATTGTTTTATTGGTTTGTTTGATAGATTGTTTTATTGGTTTGTTTGATAGATTGTTTTATTGTTTGTTTTGTTGGTTTGTTTGATAGATTGTTTTGTTGGTTTGTTTGATAGATTGTTTTATTGGTTTGTTTGATAGATTGTTTTATTGGTTTGTTTGATAGATTGTTTTATTGGTTTGTTTGATAGATTGTTTTATTGTTTGATTGATAGATTGTTTTATTGTTTGATTGATTGAATGTTTGATGGTTTGTTTGATAGATTGTTTTATTGTTTGATTGATTTATTGTTTGATTGTTTGATTGACAGTCCAACTGACTGACTGACAAACTTGAAATGCAGTAATACTATTATATCGATCAGGTGGGAATATATTGTATTGATCAGGTTAGTAGATATTGTACCGATCAGGTATTATAGATCATGTGCATGCAATAAACTAAAAAAAAAACATTTTGACTGTTTCTCATTCATGTACTGTGCATAATCTGCTCCCGTGTTGTAGACACTGTGTTGCTCTGTACCTACCTGTTTTCCAATTTATTCGTCCATACATGATAAACACATTCATAAAGTAATAATAGCTTGTATTGATAATATATCAATTAGTTTCACTTGGAAATACTACTACCTTATCAACCACCATGCCTGGCGCTAACGAACAAGTAAGTTATAACTACTGGTGTAGGTCCAGAAAACATTATTATAAAATACAGAATACTTTACAATGCAGAAAACTTGAAACTTTGATGAAATTAACATTTTTATTTCAAAATATGTTCAATAAACTGGGTGACAAGTCATCAGTACCAACCATTGTTGCTGTGCATTAGACACATATGCTGGTAACATTCACAGTATAAAATTATGGTAATTTACCAAGACAATACATTATAAAAAGTGAACACTGGCTGATGATAACCAACCATTGTTTTAGTGCATTTAGGAGTTTGCTGGTAACATTCACAGTATAGGATTATGGTAATTTACCAAGACAATACCTTATAAAAAGTTAACACTGGAGGATAATCAACTATTGTTTCAGTGCATTTAGAAGTTTGCTGGTAACATTCACAGTATAGGATTATGGTAATTTACCAAGACAATACCTTATAAAAAGTGAACACTGGAGGATAATCAACCATTGTTTCAGTGCATTTAGAAGTTTGCTGGTAACATTCACAGTATAGGATTATGGTAATTTACCAAGACAATACCTTATAAAAAGTGAACACTGGCTGATGATAACCATCCATTGTTTCAGTGCATTTAGGAGTTTGCTGGTAACATTCACAGTATAGGATTATGGTAATTTACCAAGACAATACCTTATAAAAAGTGAACACTGGAGGATAATCAACCATTGTTTCAGTGCATTTAGAAGTTTGCTGGTAACATTCACAGTATAGGATTATGGTAATTTACCAAGACAATACCTTATGAAAAGTGAACACTGGAGGATAACCAACCATTGTTTCAGTGCATTTAGAAGTTTGCTGGTAACATTCACAGTACAGGCACGTCACATGATCAACTACAGGGCATATCTTACTTGGTCTCTCGCATCGATGACTGCATTGTCCATTGATAAATGGATGAATCGCCAGATGATCTGTGGACCAAAAAATATCCAATACATGCTTCCAAAGTATATAAATAAGAGGCCAATGGACTGCATTAGAAAAGTGTGGTATGTTACCTACAGTATATACTTTTATAAACTGGGTGACTGTCAGCAACCATTGGTTCTGTGCAAACGGTAAAAATGAGGGGGGAAAAAGATAAATAAAAAAATAAACTATATACACACACAATGCAAATGATGAATGGAGTCGACACAGCTAGATCGCTAACATAACGTCTCATCTGCAAGTGGTCCAAACATGCCTATGCAATATCGACAACCGTGGCCCAAATACATGTGTTCAACGCATTTGTCTTGTACAGAACACAGTGCAACTACCCATACACTATACAATACTATACTATACTATACTATACTATACTATACTATACTATACTATACTATACTATACTATACTATACTATACTACTCTCAGCTAGCTATACTATGTACCGGTACACATGGTTCTGTCTGTATCACACAATGATGGATTATTTAGAAGTAATCTGTACTTCTGTGTGCCGGATTATTTAGAAGTAGTCTGTACTTCTGTATGACAACTAATAAAGAAACTATTTAGAGAAATCCCTCTTTGTGTGGTACAGAGCGAAGCATTTGTCACGATGCAGGGGGACTTTGCAAGATCTGCAAAAATATCTGGTCTCACTCCTGAGGCCACGCCTACTGCAGACCCGACATTTCCTACACGGTAGCTTTTGCTTGGGGGTGGCTTTGTATGCAACCATTACATGCTTCACAAAGCCACCCACTAATCTGCTCTGCGGGTCCCCCGGTGGGACCCTAGGGTCGCGCTGCCCATCACGCCCCACCTGCTCAGCCCCTGCCTCCTCCTCATCCCCACCCCCTGCCTCCTTCTCACCCCCACCCCCTGCCTCCGCCTCCGCCTCCATCTCCGCTGTCACACCAGGAATCTTCTTCTCCTGACCCCCTGTGTAGGTCCGCGCCACAGCCCTGGTGAACTGGAAGAGGTTGTAGTAATGCCCTTGTGGGTGCCTGCTTTTGTACAAGACAAAAGCGTTGAACATACATATTTGGATCAGATACATCACAAACTTTTTGGTCCACTTTCCAGTCTTACGTGTAACCGGATAGTACGAGAGGTTTTGATCCAGCTGGTCGACGCCGTTCATGAATTTATTGTACGACATGATTGATGACGGCTTGAGCATCTTCACCCTCAGCGCTTTGCCCTTCTTCTGCTTCTTCCACACCTTCGCCATTTCCATGGTGTCCTCGTGGTAGCTGCTGATGGTCTTCACGATCCTCTTATCGCGCCATGCCACGATCAGGACCTGCTTATTGTTGACCGCAATGCGCTCCCCCACACGGATGTCACGTTTGGTCACATTCTTGATGATGGCTGGCTCCCCCCGGTGCTTCCTGAGGGTACCACAGACGTCGGTCCTCAACTGTCGGAGCCTGGCGGACATGCGTACACTGTTGTAGAAATTATCCATGTACAGCGTATATCCGGCCCCAGACAAACGTCCAAGCAGACCGACGACCGTGTCCCCCAGGTGCGAGCCTTCCCGGCAATATGGCTTAAATGCAAAGCAATATCCTGTGCGTGATTCGCACAGGAAGTACGACTTGATGCCATACCGGGTTGGCTTGTTGGGGTTGTAGATCCGGAAGGTCAGGCGGCCTCGCCATGCCATCACCCCCTCGTCAATGGCGAGCTCACGTTCGGGCTGGTACAGTTCCTTGCACCTCACGTTGACATGGTCGACTACAGGGCGTACCTTACACAATTTGTCTCTAACATCCAGGGATGTATTGTCCGCAAAGTGGAGGAATCGCCAGATCAATTGATACCGGTTGCGTGGCATGGTCTCCGAGTAGTATGGTGTGTACATCATATCGTCAGTGGTCCACATCATGTCCACGCGAGGCTTCCGAAGGACACTGCTCAGGAAATTGAGTCCAAGGAACTTCTTCAGCTCCTTCAATGTGAGGGCCTTCCAAAGCAGTGCCCTGCTACTGGTTAGCGTGGGGTCCAGCCGGGCAATGGACTGATCAGCGTAGAGGTTGGTCTGGGCAACAATGGAATTAAGAAAAGCATCCGTCAGGAACAGATCTAGCCATTTTGCAGGCCGGTACGATTTCAGTGCCGCGGCGTCCTGGAGCAACCCCGGTTGGGCTGTGAA